>NC_057804.1:15075410-15362660 GCF_018294505.1 Triticum aestivum
ATAACACGGATGGCTTGAAGAGCCATTCCAGGAAGATGTTTGGAGGGACGGCGTCTCATTTCACGCCGATGCGTGCTAACACGTCCGCTGTCTGGTTATTATCCCGTGCTACATGGTGGAATTCGAGTCCTTCAAACCGAGCTGACATTTTTAGGACGGCGTTGCGGTAAGCTGCCATTTTTGGATCTTTGGCATCAAAGTCTCCATTTACTTGGGATATTGCGAGGTTTGAATCCCCACGCACCTCTAGGTGTTGAATGCCCATGGAGATTGCCATCCGGAGGCCATGTAGAAGGGCCTCGTATTCGGCTGCGTTATTGGAGTCCATGTACATTATTTGAAGTACGTATTGGATTGTGTCTCCAGTTGGGGACGTCAGGACGACGCCAGCCCCCAAGCCAACCAACATTTTGGATCCGTCGAAATGCATGATCCAATTGGAGTATGCGCCATACTCTTTAGGGAGTTCAGCTTCGGTCCATTCGGCGACGAAGTCGTCCAGAACCTGCGACTTTATAGTTCGCCGTGGTTTATAGGTTATGTAAAATGGTAAGAGCTCAATAGCCCATTTTACAATCCTGCCCGTTGCATCGCGATTGTTTATAATATCGTTGAGAGGTACTTCGGAGGCCACCGTTATGGAACACTCTTGAAAGTAGTGTCGCAGCTTCTGGGATGCCATGAACACCGCATATGCTATCTTTTGATAATGTGGGTACCGGGACTTGCATGGAGTTAGAACAGTGGATACATAGTACACTGGTTTTTGAAGAGGGAATCTGTGCCCTTCTGTCTCTCGCTCGACGACGAGTACCGCGCTGACAACTTGATGTGTTGCTGCGATATATAATAACATAGGTTCGCCCAGGTTGGGCGCGGCTAGGACCGGATTTTTTGCCAGTATGGCCTTTATTTCTTCGAGTCTGGCTGTGGCAGCATCCGTCCATGCGAAATGTTCGGTGCGCCGGAGGAGGCGGTAGAGGGGCAGAGCCTTTTCTCCCAAACGAGAGATGAAGCGACTTAAGGCCGCTACACATCAGGTTAGTTTTTGTATTTGCTTGAGGTCTTTTGGAATATCCAATTGTGACAGAGCTCGAATTTTGGCCGGGTTTGCTTCAATTCCTCTACCGGATACGATGAAGCCCAAGAGCTTTCCGGCTGGTACGCCGAAGACGCATTTTTCCGGATTGAGCTTAATGTCATATGCTCGGAGGTTGTCGAATGTCACCCTCAAGTCTTCTACTAGAGTTTCGATGTGTTTGGTCTTGACGACCACATCGTCTACGTATGCCTCTACTGTTTTGCCTATCTAGGTGGCCAGACATGTTTGAATCATGTGCTGATACGTTGCGTCGGCGTTTTTGAGTCCGAAGGGCATTGTGTTGAAGCAGAATTGCCCATATGGAGTAATGAATGCCGTTGCGGCCTGGTCTTTCTCCGCCATCTTGATTTGATGGTATCCGGAGTATGCGTCGAGGAAGCACAATGAACCGTGCCCTGCGGTAGCATCGATGATTTGGTCGATGCGAGGGAGGGGGAAAGGGTCCTTTGGACAAGCCTTGTTAAGGTCTTTAAAATCGACGCAGAGGTGCCAGGATTTGTCCTTTTTTTGGTACCATTACTAGATTGGCTAGCCAGTCCGGATGTTTTATATCTCTGATGAATCCGGCTTCTAAGAGTTTGGCTAGCTCTTCTCCCATTGCATGTCTTTTGGGTTCGGAAAATCGCCGAAGAGCTTGTTTGACTGGCTTGAATCCTTTTAGGATGTTTAGGATGTGCTCTGCCAGCCTGCGTGGGATTCCTGGCATGTCTGAAGGGTGCCAGGCAAAAATGTCCCAATTTTCCCGAAGGAATTCTCGTAGTGCGGCTTTGACATCAGGACTTAATTGTGCCCTAATGGAGGCCGTCTTTGTGGGGTCCGTTGGATGGACCTGAAATTTGACTATTTCGTCTGCTGGTTCAAAAGAGGTGGACTTGGACCTCTTATCAAGTATCACATCGTCCCTATCCACCGTGGAGCGCAGCGTAGTTAGTTCCTCTGCCGCTAGGGCTTCGGACAATGCCTCTAGGGCCAGTGCGGCTGTCTTATTTTCAGCGCGGAGTGTTGTATCTGGATCACTGGCAAGAGTGATTATCCCATTGGGTCCGGGCATTTTGAGCTTCATGTACCCGTAGTGGGGTATAGCTTGGAACATTGTGAATGCCTCTCGCCCTAACAAAGCATGATATCCGCTGCCGAATGGGGCCACTTGGAACGTGACCTCCTCGGACCTGTAATTGTCCGGTGAGCCGAACACTACATCTAGTGTGATTTTTCCTATGCAGCGTACTTCTCGACTAGGGATTATCCCTCTGAAGGTTGTGCTGCTTCGCTCGATGCGGCTCCAGTCAATATCCATTTTTTGAAGGGTTTCCTCGTAGATGAGGTTTAATCCGCTGCCGCCATCCATGAGTACCTTGGTAAGGCGAAAGCCGTCCACTATCGGACTGAGGACCAATGCGGCTGGTGCTCTAGCTGTTCGGAATTTAGGTTCGTCGCTGGCGTTGAAGGTGATAGCCGTGTCACTCCATGGATTTGCTGTTGCTACTTGGTAGACTTCGGCGAGGCCGCGGATTGTTCGTTTTCGCATGTTATTTGATGCGAAAGTCTCGAAGACTGTTAATACCGTGCCGGTACTACTGGGCTATTTGCCCGGGGCTAAAAAGCCTTTGCCACTTTTGGCCACCTGCCGTAGTATCCAACATGCTCGAAGGCTGTGTGTTGGTGTGGCGCCCTCCGTACTGTGGATTTTGCAGGGTCCGTTGAGCCAGCCCTCCAGTATGGTTCCATGCCCTTTAGGGGGTCTTTGCTTTTTGGTTTTTAACCCAGGTGCTTGAGTATGGCGCACCCTTTTACTTCGGACTAGGGTTGTGGTCAAGGCCGGACTGTCCCAAAACCTAGTTTCGGTGTTCCTGGCACTCTCTACCGCACAGTATTTTTGTACGATAGTCGCTAGGTCGATGAAGCGTGTAACTTCGCAACGACTTATGGCGTTCATGATTCCCTTGTCCATGCAATTGTTGCAGAAAATTGAAATCGCGCTTTCTTCGCAGCAGTCCTTTATCATGTTCATAACCAGGAGGAATGTGGCCCAGTAATGATGTACTGTTTCATCGGGTTCTTGCCGTATTCGAGATAGACCGCTTATGTTTGGGTGGGCGGGTGGAATCAAGTTCGGAACCCCGCCCGATCTGAGGCTCAAAGGCCAAGAAGTTTCCGGATTTGGAAGCTTCACTTGCTAGATGCTTTCCAACGAATCTAGTCCGATGCCTGACTCTAAGTTCAGTATTTGATTAGCATCCGTCCCTTCGCGGGAATTCGGCTTGGAGGGATCGGGAATCCGGACATAGTTGGTTTTCAACGTAGAAGAAGGGTTGCCGCATTGTTCCTCTACCACGACAACGTGGTAGGTGGCCTGAGGAGAGTTAATCTCTCTCAGATCGGGTTTAAGCCCAATCTGATCGTAGTCTGTGGCGACTCCCAGGGCGGCGATGCGATCCAAGAGCTCGTTTACAGAGGAGAGCTCAATCAGATCTAACTGCTCGGCGAATTTCGGGCTAACGTGAAGATCGCTTTTGATGACCTGAGAGGTCATCGTCGGAGCGGTGGCCAAACAGGCGGTCATAAGAAAACCACCTAGCCGGACAATTTGGCCGGCGGCCAAAGCTCTCTTGACGACGGTGCCGTCTTTAAAGATGGGAGAAGGCATCCTTCCTGATCGCGACGGCACAGAGGAACTCTCAATGAAAGCACCAATGTCGGTGTCAAAACCGGCGGATCTCGAGTAGGAGGTCCCGAACTGTGCGTCTAGGCGGATGGTAACAAGAGACGAGGGACACGATGTTTTTACTCAGGTTCGGGCCCTCTTGATGGAGGTAAAACCCTACGTCCTGCTTGATTAATATTGATGATGTGGGTTACAAGAGTATATCTACCACGAGATCAAGGAGGCTAAACCCTAGAAGCTAGCCTATGGTATGATTGTTGTTCGTCCTATGGACTAAGGCCATCCGGTTTAGATAGACACCGGAGAGGGCTAGGGTTACACCGAGTCGGTTACAAAGGTAGGAGATCTACATATCCGTATCACCAAGCTTGCCTTCCACGCCAAGGAAAGTCCCATCCGGACACGGGACGAAGTCTTCAATCTTGTATCTTCATAGTCTTGGAGTCCGGCCGATGATGATAGTTCGGCTATCCGGACACCCCCTAGTCCGGGACTCCCTCATTGGGGGAACGTTCATCATCACTATGATCAATAACATCTTCAATATTTTCATTCCCCCTAACTCTAGCAAGTTGTTCATCAAGAAATTCACCTAATGGCAAAGTAGTATCACACACAGAAGTAGTTTCATCATGCATAGTAAAAGTGGCATCATCAATAACATGTGACATATCAGAATTCATAGCAGTAGCAGGTTTAGGTGTCGCAAGCCTACTAATAACGGAAGAAGAATCTAGTGCAGAGCTAGATGGCAGTTCCTTACCTCCCCTCGTAGTTGAGGGATAGATCTTGGTCTTAGCATCTTTCAAGTTCTTCATAGTGATCAACAGATATAAATCCCAAGTGACTCAGGGAATAGAGCTATGCTCCCCGGCAACGGCGCCAGAAATTAGTCTTGATAACCCACAAGTGTAGGGGATCGCAGCAACTTTCGAGGGTGAAGTACAACCCAAATTTATTGATTCGACCCAATGGGAGCCAAAGAATATTCTTGAGTATTAGCAGTTGAGTTGTCAATTCAACCACACCTGGATAACTTAATATCTGCAGCAAAGTGTTTAGTAGCAAAAGTGGTATGCTAGTAACGGTAACAGTAGCAACAGAAAAGGTAAATGCTTTTGGGTTTTTTGTAGTAGTTGTAACAGTAGCAACGGAAAAGTAAATAAGTGGAGAACAATATGTGAAAAGCTCGTAGGCAATGGATCAGTGATGGATAATTATGCCGGATGCAATTCCTCATGCAATAGTTATAACATAGGGTGATATAGAACTAGCTCCAATTCATCAATGTAATGTAGGCATGTATTCCATAAATAGTCATACGTGCTTATGGAAAAGAAATTGCATGACATCTTTTGTCCTACCCTCCCGTGGCAGCGGGGTCCTAGTGGAAACTAAGGGATATTAAGGCCTCCTTTTAATAGAGAACCGGACCAAAGCATTAACACATAGTGAATACATGAACTCCTCAAAATACGGTCATCACCGAGAAGTATCCCGATTATTGTCACTTCAGGGTTGTCGGATCATAACACATAATAGGCGACTATAGACTTGCAAGATAGGATCAAGAACACACATATATTCATGAAAACATAATAGGTTCAGATCTGAAATCATGGCACTCGGGCCCTAGTGACAAGCATTAAGCATAGCAAAGTCATAGCAACATCAATCTCAGCTCTGCCTTCGCCCGAGCGGTCCCCAGTGAAGGAAGCCAATAATGGGAGTGTTAGGGCTGAACTTCATTAATGAAAGGATTTGCACTGCCCCACCGTGCCGCAGGGACATACTAGGGATCAAACCCTAACAAAACTAACTTGATTACATGGTAAATCTCATCCAACCCATCACCGTCCAGCAAGCCTACGATGGAATTACTCACGCACGACGGTGAGCATCATGAAATTGGTGATGGAGGATGGTTGATGATGACGACGGCGACGAATCCCCCTCTCCGGAGCCCCGAATGGACTCCAGATCAGCCCTCCCGAGAGAGATTAGGGCTTGGCGGCGGCCCCGTGTCGTGAAACATGATGAAACTTTCGCCTTGATTTTTTTCTCCCTGAGACGGCATATATGGAGTTGGAGTTGAGGTCGGAGGAGGTCCGGAGGGGCCCACGAGATATGAGGGCGCGCCCCTATGGGGGGGGGGGGGCGCCCCCCTGTCTCGTGGACAGCCCGTGGGCCCCCTGGCCTTAATTCTTTCGCCAAAAATTCTTATTAAATCTGAAAAGTGCCTTTGTGGATTTCCAGGACATTCCGAGAACTTTTCTTTTCTACACATAAAACAACATCATGGTAGTTCTGCTGAAAACAGCGTCAGTCCGGGTTAGTTTCATTCAAATCATGCAAGTTAGAGTCCAAAATAAGGGCAAAAGTGTTTGGAAAAGTAGATACGTTGGAGACGTATCATCGAAGTCCCGGATGGAATTCATATTCCCGAGAAAAAGCTTTCGGCTCATCCGATAATGGCGCCGAAATGTTTTCTCGCTGTGCAATGGAGCGTCGGTGAAGTAGTCGGAGTAGAGCATGTAGTATCCTTCCAGACGATGCCGGTTCTTTGCTTTCACCCGCCCCGGTGCCGAACCACCTCGCCGCTGTTGGGGAACATAGTAATTTCAAAAAAAATTCCTACGTACACGCAAGATCATGGTGATGGCATAGCAACGAGAGGGGAGAGTGTTGTCCACGTACCCTCGTAGACCATAAGCGAAAGCGTTATGACAACGCGGTTGATGTAGTCGTACGTCTTCACGATCCGACCAATCCAAGTACCGAACGTACGGCAACTCCGAGTTCAGCACACGTTCAGCTCGATGACGATCCCCGGGCTCCGATCCAGCAAAGCTTCGGGGATGAGTTCCGTCAGCACAACGGCGTGGTGACGATGATGATGCTCTACCGGCGCAGGGCTTCGCCTAAACTCCGCGACGATATGACCAAGGTGGAATATAGTGGAGGGCGGCACTGCACACGGCTAAGGAACGATCCGTAGATCAACTTCTGTTTTTCTGCCTAGAGGTGCCCCCCTGCCCCCGTATATAAAGGAGCAAGGGGGGAGGGGGCGGCCGGCCTAGGAGGGGCGCGCCAAGGGGAGTCCTACTCCCACCGGGAGTAGGACTCCCTCCTTCCTTGTTGGAGTAGGAGAAGGGGGAAAGAGGGGGAGAGGGGGAAGGAAATGGGGGCCGCACCCCTTGTCCAATTCGGACTAGAGGGGGGCTGCGCGCCTCCTTCCTTTCGTCCTCTCTCCTCTATTCCCGTATGGCCCAATAAGGCCCATATACTTCTCGGCGAATTCCCGTAACTCTCCGATACTCCGAAAAATACCCGAAACACTCGGAACCTTTCCGAACTCCGAATATAGTCGTCCAATATATCAATCTTTATGTATCGACCATTTTGAGACTCCTCGTCATGTCCCCGATCTCATCCGGGACTCCGAACTCCTTCGGTACATCAAAACTCATAAACTCATAATATAACTGTCATCAAAACGTTAAGCGTGCGGACCCTACGGGTTCGAGAACTATGTAGACATGACCTAGAACTATTCTCGGTCAATAATCAATGGCGGAACCTGGATGCCCATATTGGTTCCTACATATTCTACGAAGATCTTTATCGGTCAAACCGCATAGCAACATACGTTGTTCCCTTTGTCATCGGTATGTTACTTGCCCGAGATTTGATCGTCGGTATCCAATACCTAGTTCAATCTCGTTACCGGCAAGTCTCTTTACTCGTTCCGTAATGCATAATCCCGTAACCAACTCATTTGGTCACATTGCTTGCAAGGCTTATAATGATGTGCATTACCGAGAGGGCCGAGAGATACCTCTCCGACAATCGGAGTGACAAAACCTAATCTCAAAATACGCCAACTCAACATGTACCTTCGGAGACACCTGTAGTACTCCTTTATAATCACCCAGTTACGTTGTGACGTTTGGTAGTACCTAGAGTGTTCCTCCGGTAAACGGGAGTTGCATAATTCTCATAGTTACAGGAACATGTATAAGTCATGAAGAAAGCAATAGCAACATACTAAACAATCAAGTGCTAGGCTAACGGAATGGGTCATGTCAATCACATCATTCTCCTAATGATGTGATCCCATTAATCAAATGACAACTCTTTTGTCCATGGCTTGGAAACATAACCATCTTTGATAAACGAGCTAGTCAAGTAGAGGCATACTAGTGACACTATGTTTGCCTATGTATTCACACATGTATTATGTTTCCGGTTAATACAATTCTAGCATGAATAATAAACATTTATCATGAAATAAGGAAATAAATAATAACTTTATTACTGCCTCTAGGGCATATTTCCTTCAGTCTCCCACTTGCACTAGAGTCAATAAACTAGTTCACGTCGCTATGTGATTTAACACCAATATTCACATCTGCATGTGATTAATACCCATAGTTCACATCATCATGTGATCAACACCCAAAGGGTTTACTAGAGTCAATAATCTAGTTCACATCGCTATGTGATTAACACCCAAAAGAGTACTAAGGTATGATCATGTTTTGCTTGTGAGAGAAGCTTAGTCAACGGGTCTGTCATATTCAGAGCCATATGTATTTCGCAAATATTCTATGTCCACAATGCTCTGCACGGAGCTACTCTAGCTAATTGCTCCCACTTTCAATATGTATCCAGTTTGAGACTTAGAGTCATCTGGATTGGTGTAAAAGCTTGCATCATTGTAACTCTTATGACGGGCTCTTTTATCACCTCCATAATCGAGAAACATCTCCTTAGTCCTCACTAAGGATATTCTTGACCCATGTCCAGTGATCTACTTATTAGATCAAAATTGTATTCCTTTGCCAAATACAGAGCAATGTATACAATAGGTCTGGTTCACAGCATAGCATACTTTATAGAACCTATGACTGAGGCATAGGGAATGACTTTTCATTCTCTTTCTATTTTCTGCCATGGTCAGGTCTTGAGTCTTACTCAACTTCATACCTTTGTATCACAGGCAAGAACTGAAGGAAATATGCCCTAGAGGCAATAATAAAGTTATTATTTATTTCCTCATATCATGATAAATGTTTATTATTCATGCTAGAATTGTATTAACCGGAAACATGATACATGTGTGAATACATAGACAAACATATAGTCACTAGTATGCCTCTACTTAACTAGCTCATTAATCAAAGATGGTTATGTTTCCTAACCATAGACATGTGTTGTCATTTGATTAATGGGATCACATCATTAGAATAATGATGTGATTGACATGACCCATTCCGTTAGCCTAGCACTTGATCGTTTAGTATACTGCTATTGCTTTCTTCATGACTTATACATGTTCCTGTAACTATGAGAAATATGCAACTCCCGTTTAGCGGAGGAACACTTTCGGTACTACCAAACGTCACAACGTAACCGGGTGATTATAAAGGAGTACTACAGGTGTCTCCGAAGGTACATGTTGAGTTGGCGTATTTCGAGATTAGGTTTTGCCACTCCGATTGTCGGAGAGATATCTCTGGGCCCTCTCGGTAATGCACGTCATTATAAGCCTTCCAAGCAATGTGACCAAATGAGTTGGTTACGGGATGATGCATTACGGAACGAGTAAAGAGACTTGCCGGTAACGAGATTGAACTAGGTATTGGATACCGACGATCAAATCTCGGGCAAGTAACATACCGATGACAAAGGGAACAACGTATGTTGTTATGCGGTTTGACCGATAAAGATCTTGGTAGAATATGTAGGAACCAATATGGGCATCCAGGTCCCTCTATTGGTTATTGATCGAGAATGGTTCTAGGTCATGTCTACATAGTTCTCGAACCCGTAGGGTCCGCACGCTTAACGTTACGATGACAGTTTTATTATGAGTTCATAAGTTTTGATGTACCGAAGTTTGTTCGGAGTCCCGGATGTGATCACGGACATGACGAGGAGTCTCGAAATGCTCGAGACATAAAGATTGATATATTGGAAGCCTATGTTTGGACATCGGAAAGGTTCCGGGTGAAATCGGGATTTTACCGGAACACCGGGGGGTTACCGGAACCCTTAGTGGGCCATGAGGGAGAAGAGGAGGGCCGGCCAGGGCAGGCCGCGCGCCCCCTCCCTCCCTAGTCCGAATAGGACAAGGAAGGGGGGGCGGCGCCCCCCTTTCCTCTTTCCCCTCCCCCCTTTCCTTCTCCACCAAGGCAAGAGGGGGGGAGTCCTACTCCCGGTGGGAGTAGGACTCCTGCAGGCGCACCCCAAGGGGGCCGGCCGCACCTCCCCCTCCCTCCTTTATATACGGGGGTAGGGGGGCACCCCATAACACACAAGTTGATCTACGGATCGTTCCTTAGCCGTGTGCGGTGCCCCCCTCCACCATATTCCACCTCGGTCATATCGTCGTGGAGTTTAGGCGAAGCCCTGCGCCGGTAGAGCATCATCATCGTCACCACGCCGTCGTGCTGACGGAACTCATCCCCGAAGCTTTGCTGGATCGGAGCCCGGGGATCGTCATCGAGCTGAACGTGTGCTGAACTCGGAGGTGCCGTACGTTCGGTGCTTGGATCGGTCGGATCGTGAAGACGTACGACTACATCAACCGCGTTGTCATAACGCTTCCGCTTACGGTCTACGAGGGTACGTGGACGGACACTCTCCCCTCTCGTTGCTATGCCATCACCATGATCTTGCGTGTATGTAGGAATTTTTTTGAAATTACTACGTTCCCCAACAGTGGTATCAGAGCCTAGGTTTTATGCGTTGATGTTATATGCACAAGTAGAACACAAGTGAGTTGTGGGCGATATAAGTCATACTGCTTACCAGCATGTCATACTTTGGTTCAGCGGCATTGTGAGATGAAGCGGCCCGGACCGACATTACGCGTACGCTTACGCGAGACTGGTTTCACCGCTACGAGCACTCGTTTCTTAAAGGTGACCGGCGGGTGTCTGTCTCTCTCACTTTAGTTGAACCGAGTGTGGCTACGCCCGGTCCTTGCGAAGGTTAAAACAACACCAACTTGACAAACTATCGTTGTGGTTTTGATGCGTAGGTAAGAACGGTTCTTGCTAAGCCCGTAGCAGCCACGTAAAAATTGCAACAACAAAGTAGAGGACGTCTAACTTGTTTTTGCAGGGCATGTTGTGATGTGATATGGTCAAGACGTGATGCTATATTTTATTGTATGAGATGATCATGTTTTGTAACCGAAGTTATCGGCAACTGGCAGGAGCCATATGGTTGTTGCTTTATTGTATGAAATGCAAACGCCCTGTAATTGCTTTACTTTATCACTAAGCGGTAGCGATAGTCGTAGAAGCAATAGATGGCATAACGACAACGATGCTACGATGGAGATCAAGGTGTCGCGCCGGTGACGATGGTGATCACGACGGTGCTTCGAAGATGGAGATCACAAGCACAAGATGATGATGGCCATATCATATCACTTATATTGATTGCATGTGATGTTTATCCTTTATGCATCTTATCTTGCTTTGATTGACGGTAGCATTTTAAGATGATCTCTTTCTTAATAATCAAGAAGTGTTCTCCCTGAGTATGCACCGTTGCGAAAGTTCTTCGTGCTGAGACACCACGTGATGATCGGGTGTGATAGGCTCTACGTTCAAATACAACGGGTGCAAAACAGTTGCACACGCGGAATACTCAGGTCATACTCGACGAGCCTAGCATATACAGATATGGCCTCGGAACACGGAGACCGAAAGGTTGAACGTGAATCATATAGTAGATATGATCAACATAGTGATGTCCACCATTGAAACTACTCCATCTCACGTGATGATCGGACATGGTTTAGGTGATTTGGATCACGTGATCACTTAGATGACTAGAGAGATGTCTATCTAAGTGGGAGTTCTTAAGTAATATGATTAATTGAACTTAAATTTATCATGAACTTAGTACCTGATAGTATTTTGCTTGTCTATGTTTGTTTGTAGATAGATGGCTTGTGCTGTTGTTCCGTTAAATTTTAATGCGTTCCTTGAGAAAGCAAAGTTGAAAGATGATGGTAGCAATTACACGGACTGGGTCCATAACCTGAGGATTATCCTCATTCCTGCACAGAAAAGTTACGTCCTGGAAGCACCGCTGGGTGCCAGGCCTGCTGCTGATGCAACTGACGACGTTAAGAACGTCTGGCAGAGCAAAGCTGATGACTACTCGATAGTTCAGTGTGCCATGCTTTACGGCTTAGAACCGGGTCTTCAACGACGTTTTGAACGTCATGGAGCATATGAGATGTTTCAGGAGTTGAAGTTAATATTTCAAGCAAATGCCCGGATTGAGAGATATGAAGTCTCCAATAAGTTCTATAGCTGCAAGATGGAGGAGAATAGTTCTGTCAGTGAACACATACTCAAAATGTCTGGGTATAATAATCACTTGATTCAACTGGGAGTTAATCTTCCTGATGATAGTGTCATTGACAGAATTCTCCAATCACTGCCACCAAGCTACACGAGCTTCGTGATGAACTATAATATGCAAGGGATGAAAAAAACTATTCCCGAGCTCTTCGCAATGCTAAAAGCTGTGGAGGTAGAAATCAAAAAGGAGCATCAAGTGTTGATGGTTAACAAGACCACCAGTTTCAAGAAAAAGGGCAAAGGGAAGAAGAAGGGGAACTTTAAAAAGAACAGCAAGCAAGTTGCTGCTCAAGAGAAGAAACCCAAGTCTGGACCTAAGCCTGAAACTGAGTGCTTCTACTGCAAGCAGACTGGACACTGGAAGCGGAACTGCCCCAAGTATTTGGCGGATAAGAAGGATGGCAAAGTGAACAAAGGTATATGTGATGTACATTTTATTGATGTGTACCTTACTAATGCTCGCAGTAGCACCTGGGTATTTGATACTGGTTCTGTTGCTAATATTTGCAACTCGAAACAGGGACTATGAATTAAGCGAAGATTGGCTAAGGACAAGGTGACGATGCGCGTGGGAAATGGTTCCAAAGTCGATGTGATCGCGGTCGGCACGCTACCTCTACATCTACCATCGGGATTAGTTTTAGACCTAAATAATTGTTATTTGGTGCCAGCGTTGAGCATGAACATTATATCTGGATCTTGTTTGATGCGAGACGGTTATTCATTTAAATCAGAGAATAATGGTTGTTCTATTTATATGAGTAATATCTTTTATGGTCATGCACCCTTGAAGAGTGGTCTATTTTTATTGAATCTCGATAGTAGTGATACACATATTCATAGTGTTGAAACCAAAAGATGCAGAGTTGATAACGATAGTGCAACTTATTTGTGGCAGTGCCGTTTAGGTCATATCGGTGTAAAGCGCATGAAGAAACTCCATACTGATGGGCTTTTGGAATCACTTGATTATGAATCACTTGGTACTTGCGAACCGTGCCTCATGGGCAAGATGACTAAAACACCATTCTCCGGAACTATGGAGCGAGCAACTGATTTGTTGGAGATCATACATACTGATGTTTGTGGTCCAATGAATGTTGAGGCTCGCGGCGGGTATCGTTATTTTCTCACCTTCATAGATGATTTGAGCAGATATGGGTATATCTACTTAATGAAACACAAGTCTGAAACATTTGAAAAGTTCAAAGAATTTCAGAGTGAAGTGGAAAATCATCATAACAAGAAAATAAAGTTTCTACGATCTGATCGTGGAGGAGAATATTTGAGTTACGAGTTTGGTCTACACTTGAAACAATGCGGAATAGTTTCGCAACTCACGCCACCCGGAACACCACAACGAAATGGTGTGTCCGAACGTCGTAATCGTACTTTACTAGATATGGTGCGATCTATGATGTCTCTTACTGATTTACCGCTATCGTTTTGGGGTTATGCTTTAGAGACGGCCGCATTCACGTTAAATAGGGCACCATCAAAATCCGTTGAGACAACACCTTATGAACTGTGGTTTGGCAAGAAACCAAAGTTGTCATTTCTTAAAGTTTGGGGCTGCGATGCTTATGTGAAGAAACTTCAACCAGATAAGCTCGAACCCAAATCGGAGAAATGTGTCTTCATAGGATACCCAAAAGAGACTATTGGGTACACCTTCTATCACAGATCTGAGGGCAAGATTTTCGTTGCGAAAATCGGATCCTTTCTAGAGAAGGAGTTTCTCTCGAAAGAAGTGAGTGGGAGGAAAGTAGAACTTGATGAGATAACTGTATCTACTCCCTTGTTGGAAAGTAGTTCATCACAAGAACCGGTTCCTGTGACAACTACACCAACTAGTGAGGAAGCTGATGATATTGATCATGAAACTTCAGATCAAGTTTCTACTGAACCTCGTAGGTATACCAGAGTAAGATCCGCACCAGAGTGGTATGGTAATCCTATTCTGGAAGTCATGTTACTTGACCATGATGAACCTACGAACTATGAGGAAGCGATGATGAGCCCAGATTCCACAAAATGGCTAGAGGCCATGAAATCTGAGATGGGATCCATGTACGAAAACAAAGTATGGACTTTGGTTGACTTGCCCGATGATCGGCAAGCCATTGAGAATAAATGGATCTTTAAGAAGAAGACTGGCACTGATGCTAATATAACTGTCTATAAAGCTCGACTTGTTGCGAAAGGTTTTCGACAAGTTCAAGGGGTTGACTACGATGAGACTTTCTCACCCGTAGCGATGCTTAAGTCTGTCAGAATCATGTTAGCTATTGCTGCATTTCATGATTATGAAATTTGGCAAATGGATGTCAAAACTGCATTCTTGAATGGATTTCTGGAAGAAGAGTTGTATATGATGCAACCAGAAGGTTTTGTTGATCCAAAAGGTGCTAACAAAGTGTGCAAGCTCCAACGATCCATTTATGGACTGGTGCAAGCATCTCGGAGTTGGAATAAACGTTTTGATAGTCTGATCAAAGCATATGGTTTTATACAGACTTTTGGAGAAGCCTGTATTTACAAGAAAGTGAGTGGGAGCTCTGTAGCATTTCTGATTTTATATGTAGATGACATATTATTAATTGGAAATGATATAGAATTTCTGGATAGCATAAAGGGATACTTGAATAAAAGTTTTTCAATGAAAGACCTCGGTGAAGCTGCTTATATATTGGGCATCAAGATCTATAGAGATAGATCAAGACTCTTAATAGGACTTTCACAAAGCACATACCTTGACAAAATTTTGAAAAAGTTCAAAATGGATCAGGCAAAGAAAGGTTTCTTGCCTGTGCTACAAGGTGTGAAGTTGAGTCAAACTCAATGCCCGACCACAGCAGAAGATAGAGAGAAAATGAAAGATGTTCCCTATGCTTCAGCCATAGGCTCTATCATGTATGCAATGCTGTGTACTAGACCTGACGTATGCTTAGCAATAAGCTTGGCAGGAAGGTACCAAAGTAATCCAGGAGTGGATCACTGGACAGCGGTCAAGAACATCATGAAATACCTGAAAAGGACTAAGGATATGTTTCTCGTATATGGAGGTGACAAAGAGCTAGTCGTAAATGGTTACGTTGATGCAAGCTTTGACACTGATCCGGACGATTCTAAATCGCAAACCGGATACGTGATTTTATTAAACGGTGGAGCTGTAAGTTGGTGCAGTTCTAAACAAAGCGTCGTGGCGGGATCTACATGTGAAGCGGAGTACATAGCTGCTTCTGAAGCAGCAAATGAAGGAGTCTGGATGAAGGAGTTCATTACCGATCTAGGTGTCATACCTAGTGCATCGGGACCAATGAAGATCTTCTGTGACAATACTGGTGCAATTGCTTTGGCAAAGGAATCCAGATTTCACAAGAGGACCAAGCACATCAAGAGACGCTTCAATTCCATTCGGGACCAAGTCCAAGTGGGAGACATAGAGATTTGCAAAATACAAATGGATCTGAATGTTGTAGACCCGTTGACTAAGCCTCTCTCACGAGCAAAACATGATCAACACCAAGACTCCATGGGTGTTAGAATCATTACTATGTAATCTAGATTATTGACTCTAGTGCAAGTGGGAGACTGAAGGAAATATGCCCTAGAGGCAATAATAAAGTTATTATTTATTTCCTCATATCATGATAAATGTTTATTATTCATGCTAGAATTGTATTAACCGAAAACATGATACATGTGTGAATACATAGACAAACATATAGTCACTAGTATGCCTCTACTTGACTAGCTCATTAATCAAAGATGGTTATGTTTCCTAACCATAGACATGTGTTGTCATTTGTATGGGATCACATCATTAGAAGAATGATGTGATTGACATGACCCATTCCGTTAGCCTAGCACTTGATCGTTTAGTATACTGCTATTGCTTTCTTCATGACTTATACATGTTCCTGTAACTATGAGAAATATGCAACTCCCGTTTACCGGAGGAACACTTTGGGTACTACCAAACGTCACAACGTAACTGGGTGATTATAAAGGAGTACTACAGGTGTCTCCGAAGGTACATGTTGAGTTGGCGTATTTCAAGATTAGGTTTTGTCACTCCGATTGTCGGAGAGATATCTCTGGGCCCTCTCGGTAATGCACATCATTATAAGCCTTGCAAGCAATGTGACCAAATGAGTTGGTTACGGGATGATGCATTACAAAACGACTAAAGAGACTTGCCGGTAACGAGATTGAACTAGGTATTGGATACCGACGATCAAATCTCGGGCAAGTAACATACCGATGACAAAGGGAACAACGTATGTTGTTATGCGGTTTGACCGATAAAGATCTTCGTAGAATATGTAGGAACCAATATGGGCATCCAGGTCCCGCTATTGGTTATTGACCGAGAATGTTTCTAGGTCATGTCTACATAGTTCTCGAACCCGTAGGGTCTGCACGCTTAACGTTACGATGACAGTTTTATTATGAGTTCATAAGTTTTGATGTACCGAAGTTTGTTCGGAGTCCCGGATGTGATCAGGGACATGACGAGGAGTCTCGAAATGCTCAAGACATAAAGATTGATATATTGGAAGCCTATGTTTGGACATCGGAAAGGTTCCGGGTGAAATCGGGATTTTACCGAAACACCGGGGGGTTACCGGAACCCTCCCGGTGGTTAATGGGCCTTAGTGGGCCATGAGGGAGAAGAGGAGGGCCGGCCAGGGCAGGCTGCGCGCCCCCTCCCTCCCTAGTCCGAATAGGACAAGGAAGGGGGGGGGGGCGGCGCCCCCCTTTCCTCTTTCCCCTCCCCCTTTCCTTCTCCACCAAGGCAAGAGGGGGGGAGTCCTACTCCCGGTGGGAGTAGGACTCCTCCAGGCGCACCCCAAGGGGGGCGGCCGCACCTCCCCCTCCCTCCTTTATATACGGGGGCAGGGGGCACCCCATAACACACAAGTTGATCTACGGATTGTTCCTTAACCGTGTGCGGTGCCCCCCTCCACCATATTCCACCTCGGTCATATCGTCGCGGAGTTTAGGCAAAGCCCTGCGCCGGTAGAGCATCATCATCGTCACCACGCCATCGTGCTGACGAAACTCATCCCCAAAGCTTTGCTGGATCGGAGCACGGGGATCGTCATCGAGCTGAACGTGTGTTGAACTCGGAGGTGCCGTACGTTCGGTGCTTGGATCGGTCGGATCGTGAAGACGTACGACTACATCAACCGCGTTGTCATAACGCTTCCGCTTACGGTCTACGAGGGTACGTGGACGGACACTCTCCCCTCTCGTTGCTATGCCATCACCATGATCTTGCGTGTACGTAGGAAATTTTTTGAAATTACTACGTTCCCCAACAAGAACTCCTTCTTTGACTGTTCCATTTTGAACTATTTCAAAAATTTATCAAGGTATGTACTCATTGAAAAATCTTATCAAGCGTCTTGATCTATCTATATAGATCTTGATGCTCAATGTGTAAGCAGCTTCACCGAGATTGCTTTGAAAAATTCTTATTCAAGTATCCTTTCGTGCTATCCAGAATTTCGATATCATTTCCAATCAACAATATGTCATCCGCATATAATATTAGAAATGCTATAGAGCTCCCACTCACTTTCTTGTAAATATCGGCTTCTTCAAAAGTCTGTATAAAACCATATGCTTTGATCAACTCATCAAAGCGTATATTCCAACTCCGAGATGCTTGCACCAGTCCATAGATGGATCGCTGGAACTTGCACACTTTGTTAGCATCTTTAGGATTGACAAAAACTTTCTGGTTGCATCATATACAACTCTTCTTTAATAAATCCATTAAGGAATGCAGTTTTGACATCCATTTGCCAGATTTCATAAAATGTGGCAATTGCTAACATGATTCAGATAGACTTAAGCTTCGATACGAGTGAGAAAATCTCATCGTATTCAACACCTTGAACTTGTTGAAAACCTTTCGCAACAAGTCGAGCTTAGTAGATAGTAACACTACTATCAGTGTCCGTCTTCCTCTTGAAGATCCATTTATTTAACATGGCTTGCTGATCATCGAGCAAGTCAATCAAAGTCCATACTTTGTTCTCATATATGGATCATATCTCAGATTTTATGGCCTCAAGCCATTTCGTGGAATCTGGGCTCATCATCGCTTCTTCATAGTTCGTAGGTTCGTCATGGTCTAGTAACATAACTTCCAGAACAGGATTACCGTACCACTCTGGTGCGGATCTTACTCTGTAAGACCTACGAGGTTCTGCAGTAACTTAATCTGAAGTTTCATGATCATCATCATTAACTTCCTCACGAATTGGTGTAGTAGTCACAGGAACAGATTTCTATGATGAACTAATTTCCAATAAGGGAGCAGGTACAGTTACCTCATCAAGTTCTACTTTCCTCCCACTCACTTCTTTCGAGAGAAACTTCTTCTCTAGAAAGGATCCATCCTTGGCAACGAATGTTTTGCCTTCGGATCTGTGATAGAAGGTGTACCCAACAGTTTCCTTTGGGTATTCTATGAAGACGCACTTCTCTGATTTGGGTTCGAGCTTATCAAGTTGAATAAGCATCGCAACTCCAAACTTTAAGAAACGACAGCTTAGGTTTACTGCTAAACCATAGTTCATACGGTGTCGTCTCAACGGATTTAGATGGTGCCCTATTAAACGTGAATGCAGCTGTCTCTAATGCATAACCCCAAAACGATAGTGGTAAACTGATAAGAGATATCAAGATCGCACCATATCTAGTAAAGTACGATTACGACTTTCGGACACACCATTACATTGTGGTGTTCCAGGTGGTGTGAGTTTGTGAAACTATTCCACATTGTTTTAATTGAAGACCAAACTCGTAACTCAAATATTCGTCTCCGCGATCAGATCGCAGAAACTTTATTTTCTTGTTACGATGATTTTCCACTTCACTCTGAAATTCTTTGAACCTTTCAACTATTTCAGACTTATGTTTCATCAAGTAGATATACCCATATCTGCTCAAATCATCTTGTGAAGGTCAGAAAATAACGATACTTGCCACGAGCATCAACACTCATTGGATCACATACATCGGTATGTATTATTTCTAACAAGTCAGTAGCTCGTTCCATTGTTCCGAAGAACGGAGTTTTAGTCATCTTGCCCAAAAGGCACGGTTCGCAAGTATCAAATGATTCATAACTAAGTGATTCCGAAAATCCATCTTTATGGAGTTTCTTCATGCGCTTTACACCGATATGACCCAAACGGCAGTGCCACAAATAAGTTGCACTATCATTATTAACTTTGCATCTTTTGGCATCAATATTCTGAATATGTGTATCACTACGATCGAGATACAACAAACTATTTTCATTGGGTGTATGACCATTTGAAGGTTTTATTCATGTAAACAGAACAACAATTATTCTCTGACTTTAAATGAATAACCGTATTGCAATGAACATGATCAAATCATCTTCATGCTCAACGCAAACGCCAAATAACATTTATTTAAGTTTAACACTAGTCCCGAAAGTATAGGGAGTGTGCGATGATGATCATATCAATCTTGGAACCACTTCCAACACACATCGTCACTTCACCCTCAACTAGTTTCTGTTTATTCTGTAACTAATGTTTCGAGTTACTAATCTTAGCAACCGAACAAGTATCAAATACTCAGGAGCTACTATAAACACTAGTAAGGCACACATCAATAACCTGTATATCAAATATACCCTTGTTCACTTTGCCATCCTTCTTATCCACCAAATATTCAGGGCATTTCCGCTTCCAGTGACCATTTCCTTTGCAGTGTAAGCACCCAGTTTCAGGCTTTGGTTCAGCTTTGGGCTTCTTCGTGGGAGTGACAACTTGCTTGTCATTCTACTTGAAGTTCCCTTTCTTTCCCTTTGCCCTTTTCTTGAAACTAGTGGTCTTGTCAATCATCAACACTTGATGCTCTTTCTTGATTTCTACCTTCGTCGATTTCAACATCACGAAGAGCTCGGGAATTGTTTTCGTCATCCCTTGCATACTATAGTTCATCACGAAGTTCTAGTAACTTAGTGATGGTGACTAGGGAATTCTGTCAATCACTATCTTATCTGGAAGATTAACTCCCACTTGATTCAAGTGATTGAAGTACCCAGACAATCTGAGCACATGCTTACTAGTTGAGCGATTCTCCTCCATCTTTTTAGCTATAGAACTTGTTGGAGACTTCATATCTCTCAACTCTGGTATTTGCGTGAAATATTAACTTCAATTCCTGGAACATCTCATATGGTCCATGACGTTCAAAACATCATTGAAGTCCCGATTCTAAGCCGTTAAGCATGGTGCACTAAACTATTAAGTAGTCATCATATTGAGCTAGCCAAACGTTCATAACGTCTGCATCTGCTCCTGCAATAGGTCTGTCACCTAGCGGTGCATTAAGGACATAATTCTTCTGTGCAGCAATGAGGATAAACCTCAGATCACGGATCCAATCCGCATCATTGCTACTAACATCTTTCAACACAATTTTCTCTAGGAACATATCAAAATAAACATATGAAAGCAACAACGCAAGCTATTGATCTACAACATAATTTGCAAAATACTACCAGGACTAAGTTCATGATAAATTAAAGTTCAACTAATCATATTACTTAAGAACTCCCACTTAGATATACATCCCTCTAATCCTCTAAGTGATTATGTGATCCATATCAACTACACCATGTTTGATCATCACGTGAGATGGAGTAGTTTCAATGGTGAACATCATTATGTTGATCATATCTACTATATGATTCACGCTCGACCTTTCGGTCTCCGTGTTCCGAGGCCATATCTGTATATGCTAGGCTCGTCAAGTTTAACCCGAGTATTCCGCGTGTGCAACTGTTTTGCACCCGTTGTATTTGAACGTAGAGCCTATCACACCCGATCATCACGTGGTGTCTCAGCATGAAGAACTTTCGCAACGGTGCATACTCAGGGAGAAGACTTCTTGATAATTAGTGAGAGATCATCTTAAAATGCTACCGTCAAACAAAACAGAATAAGATGTATAACAGATAAACATCATATGCAATCAAAATATGTGACATGATATGGCCATGATCATCTTGCGCCTTTGATCTCCATCTCCAAAGTACTGTCATGATCTCTATCGTTACCGGCACGATACCATGATCTTCATCATCTTGATCTATATCAATGTGTCGCTACATGGTCGTCTCGCCAACTATTGCTCTTGCAACTATTGCTATCGCATAGCGATAAAGTAAAGCAATTATTTGGCACTTGCATCTTATGCAACAAAGAGACAACCATAGGGCTTCTGCCAGTTGCCGATAACTTCAACAAAACATGATCATCTCATCAAACAACTTATATCTCATCACGTCTTGACCATATCACATCACAACATGCCCTGCAAAAACAAGTTAGACGTCCTCTACTTTGTTGTTGCAAATTTTACGTGGCTGCTACGGGCTTAGCAAGAACCACAACGATAGTTCATCAAGTTAGTGTTGTTTTAACCTTCACAAGGACCGGGCGTAGCCACACTCGGTTCAACTAAAGTGAGAGAGACAGACACCCGCCAGCCACCTTTAAGCACAAGTGCTCGTAACGGTGAAACCAGTCTCGCGTAAGCGTACGCGTAATGTCGGTCCGGGCCGCTTCATCTCACAATACCGCCGAACCAAAGTATGACATGCTGGTAAGCAGTATGACTTGTATCGCCCACAACTCACTTGTGTTCTACTCGTGCATATAACATCAACGCATAAAACCTAGGCTCGGATGCCACTGTTGGGGAACGTAGTAATTTCAAAAAAAATTCCTATGTACACGCAAGATCATGGTGATGGCATAGAAACGAGAGGGGAGAGTGTTGTCCATGTACCCTCGTAGACCGTAAGCGGAAGCGTTATGACAACGCGGTTGATGTAGTCGTACGTCTTCACGATCCGACCGATCCAAGTACCGAACGTACGGCACCTCCGAGTTCAGCACACGTTCAGCTCGATGACGATCCCCGGGCTCCGATCCAGCAAAGCTTCGGGGATGAGTTCCGTCAGCACAACGGCGTGGTGACGATGATGATGCTCATTTGGTCACATTGCTTGCAAGGCTTATAATGATGTGCATTACCGAGAGGGCCCAGAGATACCTCTCCGACAATCGGAGTGACGAAACCTAATCTCGAAATACGCCAACTCAACATGTACCTTTGGAGACACCTGTAGTACTCCTTTATAATCACCCAGTTACGTTGTGACGTTTGGTAGTACCCAAAGTGTTCCTCCAGTAAACGGGAGTTGCATAATTCTCATAGTTACAGGAACATGTATAAGTCATGAAGAAAGCAATAGCAACATACTAAACAATCAAGTGCTAGGCTAACGGAATGGGTCATGTCAATCACATCATTCTCCTAATGATGTGATCCCATTAATCAAATGACAACTCTTTTGTCCATGGCTTGGAAACATAACCATCTTTGATAAACGAGCTAGTCAAGTAGAGGCATACTAGTGACACTATGTTTGCCTATGTATTCACACATGTATTATGTTTCCAGTTAATACAATTCTAGCATGAATAATAAACATTTATCATGAAATAAGGAAATAAATAATAACTTTATTATTGCCTCTAGGGCATATTTCCTTCAGCCGCGGCTTTTCACAGCTCGCGAGCAGGTCGGCGAGGGCGGCGAGCACCATGAGATGCTCCTGCTCCTGGATGTCGGCTTCGGCTTCCTCCTCCAGCAACGCCAGGAGCGCCTCCTCATCGTCCGAGTCCATCGCCAGGTCAGGCAAATCACAGAACACCTTGAGGGCGAGGTGGGCGCACACCCGCCGGTGTACAGCCCCTGCGCGGCCAGAACACCGAAAAAGTTGCCCGGACAGCGGCGGAGAGGCTGCCTTAGCGAAACCTCTTCTTTTTTCTGGCGGGGGTGGCCTATCTAGCTGTGGACGGTGGTGGACGGCGCCGGGATCGGCAGGTTGGCGGCTGAGTGCGCGGGAGGGGGGGGAGGGGTCGGTGGCGAATCTGGACGGTCGACTTGACTTTTCGCCTGGCCGTGTGGCCCCAGGTGCGCTTTTCCCTTGCGCCAGAGCCCCCGAGCCCCCCCCCCCCAGTGTGCCGGGTTCGGCCTGTGATTGTCGGGCCAAAAAACGAGCCGAGCCGGCGGAATTCGGCGTCTTGGGGGCGCGACTGGGGCGTTATTTCGGCGTCGGCGCGAAAAAATCGTCTAGGAATGGCATGTTGGGGGCGCGGCTGGAGATGCTCTAAGAGTTGGACAACATTTTATTACTCCGTGACGTCATACATAAGTTGGGTGTCATTCATCAAATAGTCTCTACTATTTCCAAAAAAAAAATTCTATTTCACCTTTTTTTTTCTCCACCCGCTCGTTCAAATTTTCATATAGTACACGATAATCAATCACCTTACTTTACATACCTTTTAAACCAATTCTACTTTAATTTACTTATCAAATTTTTAATCAAATATAAGATAATTCACATTTATCGGTGCCCTGACGATCTGTAGGTACGAGTCGACGGGTGCGATTCAGCCAGAGGCACACGTATCGGAGCCATCCCATACACGGATGGAGCAAGCTTGTGAAGTTTCAACGCGAGAAAAAGGCCGGAGAGCAAGTTTGGAGTTTCGACGCGGAACCTAATCTAATCCCGGATCTACTACTAGCAGTAGCAGGGACAGAGTGGGCTCACGCACTGGCTTAGCGGCCGGGCTCACCGGCGATTCTCGACTGTTGTGGTTGCTCGCAGCGCAGGCGTGTCGGGTGGAGACGAGACAGCGCGGGAGCCAAGCGTGCAGAGAGGCTCTTTCAATTCGCGGGGAGGGGCAGGGCCATGGCCATGCCGTGCATGCTGCAGTGAGAACCCACGGGCGCCGCACCGCCGCGTGTGCCCCCCGCGCTCGAGGACCATCCATCGATCCATCCCGCTCCTGGCCGCTGCGCGCCCGAGCGCCGGACGGACCGCGGAGGCCACCCGGTGGAGCACGTAGGGAGCCGGCAGTTGCGGATAAGGCTCCACCTGGTGCTGCTGGTGGGTGCGCGCGGTGTTGGGTGTTCGGGGCCGGGCACGGAGCGGGGCGGATGGTGACGCCGGGGCTCCGAGTTCGAAGCCAACAGTGAATAGTACCCGTACTAATTATGCTATGAGTACGTCCGGGGGAGGGGAAATGAAGGCTGCCTGTCCCCGAGACGGCAAATTTGATAAATTTGACCTATAGACGAAATTAAATCACAAAATGAACTGTCCGTGAAACTATTTCACGCGGCTGACCCGTGGCGCCTAGCTCTCAGGCGCTGCACTAGTGCAACGCTTGGGAGCTAGGCGCTGCAATAATGCAACGCCTAGGAGCTAGGCGCTACACTGTATAGTGTGGCGCCTAGCTCTCAGGCGCTGCACACGACTTAGTAATTTTCTGATTACACGTGTGCGACGCTGGCCGTGTAGCCCCTAGCTTTGAGGCGTTGCACAGTGTAGTGTGGCGCCTTCGTGTCGGGCGTCACACAAAAAGGTCAGCCGCGTGAAATAGTTTCATGGATAGTTCATTCTATGATTTGATTCCGTCTATAGGTCAAATTTGTCAAATTTGCCCCCCGAGACAGGGTGAAGCTATAGTAGCCCCGGCCCGTGCCTTCAGCCGTCCGGTGGGCGAGCCACGCCACGCATGGTCCATGGCTACATGCTTCCTCACACACACACCGCCTTGCTCCCGGCATTCCACACCCAACGACCGGACGTAAACCCGTCTCATACATCCGGGAGGGCCGTCCGATCACTGTTCCACGATTTTTTGGCCCATACAGATCCCTCAAACGGCCATCTAACACCCGGGCTGACCGGCACCATCATATCCAGCTCAAATATAGGCCGGATATGAGGCGTCCGGGCACGCTCGCCACGTCGGACCCGACCCACGTTGGCCCACCTGACCTCAGATAAATTCCGCCCCATCTGCTCGTTGGACCAAACCCTAACCATTTCACTTACCTCCCCTCCACTCCCCTCCGCCAGCCAAACTCGTCCCCGGCTCCTTCCGTCCGTCTCCGGCATAGCGGGCAGCGGATCCGAGTCCTTTACCTCCAGATCTGTCGACCCCGAACTCATCCCATGCAGTCCCGAGGAGGAGATGATCGTCCGGCTTGTGCTCCGCCGCGCCCGGGAGGAGGCACGTGCACGGCTGCGCTCGGACTCCATCCGTCGGGAATCCATTGTGTCCGCACAAGTGGTGCATGCATCCGGCGCTAGGCCAGCCGTAGCTGCCTCGCCGGATGCCGTGCGATCCATCTGGTGTCCGATTGCGCGGGCGGACGCGCAACCCCTCCGTTGGCGCGCCGATATTCGGGACGCACCATTGTCCCACGAGGCCATGGCACGGCGTGCCCGCTGTGCAAGGCACTGGGTGCGGGAGGTGTTGGCAGCTCTCATAGCAGCGGACGTCGACGAGGCGGAGTCGCATTCTCTGGCGCGCCGTATGGGGCATCAACCCGGGCGACGCAACCGCATCGTGGTGGACGTCGGCGGCTCGTCCCCGGACGGATCCATCATCGATCTAAAGTCCACCGGGACCCAACGGGTTCCGGGCTCCGACGAGGAAGAGTAGGGCATGGGAGACGGCGACGCATTGAGTCCCATAAGCCGGCTCATGTCCCATGCTCTACTCTACCTTGTCGGTGACCGAACCAACGTTCTGAGGAGAGCAGTCGGCCGCCAGACATGGCCAAGGCGGAGCCGGGCGAGTGGGGAGCGGCAGGGGGAGCTCCGTTTAGATTAGATTTCATGTTGCATGTAATAATATGGATTTGAGATTTCTAATTTGAGGTATCCGGATGTGGAATGAATTTTTTGAGGCGTGGCGTTTGAGGGGTTGGATTTGCCAAGTCCGCTTGTAGATGCTCTAAGGCCCGGTCACTGGCCGGCCAAAAAACTCGAGACTGACGGACGACTCATGGGCATCAAACACTCGGGCTGACCGACACCCCTCGTATCTAGCCCAGAATGTACGGCGGATATGGGGATGCTCGGGCACGTTGGCCACGTCGGATTCGACAGGCCTACCCCATCATAGATTGCACCAAATCCACCCCTCGACCTACCAGATCCATTTGCTCTCTCCTCTCTTCTTTCTTCTCCGCACCGGACATCTCACAACTTCACCAGCACCCTTGCTTCACAGCCATTCCGAGCCTCAGTGCCGCCAACACCAACACAATAGTACTCTCTCTCGTGCTCGCCACCACGGACATCATCACCGGCCCGGAGGCCACTGCGGTATGTCCGGCAACTATCGGGCTACCCCTTGCCCTCTATGTGTTCGACACATTATCCGACCCAGTTTTTGGTGATTTATTCGTAGGGAAAGCGATGGATTTTGATGCTTGGTCGAACAAGGAGTATGGACCGACGGATCTTGATAAAATGATTGAAGATGAGTTCTTCGTGGATTCGGATCAAGAAGTGGACATGATCATGCTCATGAGCATGCAAGAAGAAATGGACCGGCAGGTGGAGCATATTCTGAACTTCAAGGGCTCAATCAAAGGAAGAAGAGTGATCAGCAAGAGGAAATGGACCGACAGGTGGAGCATATTCTGAACTTTAAGGGATCAATCAAAGGGAGAAGAGTGATCATGCAAGAGGAAATGGACCGGCAGGTGGAGCATATTCTGAACTTCAAGGGGCTCAATCAAAGGGAGAAGAGTGATCAATCGGGATAGGGTCTCCAGAGCATGGCTACTGCACAAGGACTACTTTGCTCTGGACTCAACTGTTCTAGATGATCCATGGTTTCATCGCCGTTTTTTGCATGCAGAAACCATTGTTTTTGCACTTTGTGGAGGGAGTGGATGCACACGATGACTACTTCAAGCTCACAAGGATTGTTGCGGCCAACTTTCTTTCTCTGCTAAGTAAAAATAAACGGCTGCTCTAAGGATGCTTGTACTTGGTAATGCCGCATATGTCGTTGGTGAGATGGTCTGGATGGCGGAGAGCACAAGCCTGAAGACTATAGTCAAGTTGGCCACGCCATGGTGCAAGTATTTGGAGCAGAGTATCTGAGAGAACCAAATGTGCATGTGCTACGTCTTGAGCTTGCATTGGTTTTCCTTGAAGAGGAAAGGGTGATGCAGCAAAGTAGCGTAACTATTTCCCTCAGTTTTTGAGAACCAAGGTATCAATCCAGTAGGAGGCTCCTCAAAAGTCACATGCACCTACACAAACAAACAAGAACCTCGCAACCAACGCAATAAAGGGGTTGTCAATCCCTTCACGGCCACTTGCGAAAGTGAGATTTGATAGAGATATTATGATAAGATAAATATTTTTGGTATTTTTATGATATAGATTGAAAAGTAAAAAGATGCAAATAAAAGTAGATGATAAACTTATTTGATAAAATATAGACCCGCGGGCCATAGGTTTCACTAGTGGCTTTTCTCAAGATAGCATAAGTATTACGGTGGGTGAACAAATTACTGCCGAGCAATTGATAGAAAAGCGCATAATTATGAGATTATCTATGCATGATCATGTATATAGGCATCACGTCCGTGACAAGTAGACCGACTCCTGCCTGCATCTACTACTATTACTCCACACATCGACCGCTATTCAGCATGGATCTAGAGTATTAAGTTCATAAAGAATAGAGTAATGCATTAAGAAAGATGACATGTTGTAGAGGGATAAACTCATGCAATATGATATAAACCCCATCTTTTTATCCTCGATGGCAACAAAACAATGCGTGCCTTGCTGCCCCTGCTGTCACTGGGAAGGACACCGCAATATTGAACCCAAAGCTAAGCACTTCTCCCATTGCAAGAAAGATCAATCTAGTAGGCCAAACCAAACTGATAATTCGAAGAGACTTGCAAAGATAACTTAATCACACATTAAAGAATTCAGAAGAGATTCAAATATTTCTCATAGATAAACTTGATCATAAACCCACAATTCATCGGATCTCAACAAACACACCGCAAAAAGAGTTACATCGGATAGATCTCCAAGACGATCGAGGAGAACTTTGTATTGAGATTCAAAGAGAGAGAAGAAGTCATCTAGCTAATAACTATGGACCCGAAGGTCTGTGGTAAAAAACTCACAACTCATCGGAAGGGCCTTGGAGATCATGTAGAGGCCCTCCATGGTCGATTCCCCCTCCGGCGGAGCGCCGACGAAGGCTTCAAGATGGGATCTCGCGAATACAGAAGGTTACGGCGGTGGAAATAGTTTTCGTGGTGTTCCTCGATGGTTTCAGGGTACGTGGGTATATATAGGAGGAAGAAGTAGGTCGGTGGACGCTCGAGGGGCCCACGAGGGTGGGGGGCGCGCCGGGCACCCTCGTGGCCGCCTCCTCTGTTGCTTGACGTCCACTCCAAGTCCCCTGGATCATGTTTGTTCCAAAAAGATCGCTCCCGAAGGTTTCATTCCGTTTGGACTTCGTTTGATATTCCTTTTCTTCGAAACACTAAAATAGGCAAAAAAACAGCAGTTCGGACTGGGCCTCCGGTTAGTAGGTTAGTCCCAAAAATGATATAAAAGTGTAAAGTAAAGCCCATAAACATCCAAAACGCTTAATATAATAGCATGGGAAAATAAAAAATTATAGATATGTTGGAGACGTATCAAGCATCCCCAAGCTTAATTCATGCTCGTCCTCGAGTAGGTAAATGATAAAAACAGAATTTTTGATGTGGAATGCTACCTAGCATAATTCTCAATGCAATTTCCTTTATTGTGGCATGAATGTTCAAATACAAATGATTCAAAATAAAAGTTCATATTGACATAAGAAATAGTAATACTTCAAGCATACTAACTAAGCAATCATGTCTTCTCAAAATAACATGGCTAAAAAAAGTTCATCCCTACAAAATCATATAGTTCGGTCATGCTTCATTTCCGTCACACAAAAATGCTCTCATCTTGCACACCCCCGATGACAAGCCAAGCAATTGTTTCGTACTTAAATAATCTCAAACTTTTTCAAGTTTCACGCAATACATGAGCGTGAGCCATGGATATAGCACTATTGGTGGAATAGAATATGATGATGTAGGTTGTGTGGAGAAGACAAAAAAAGGAGAAAGTCTCATATTGACGAGGATAATCAATGGGCTATGGAGATGCCCATCAATTGATGTCAACATGTGGAGTAGGGATTGCCATGCAACAGATGCACTAGAGCTATAAATGTATGAAAGCTCAACAAAAGAAACTAAGTGGGTGTGCATCCAACTTTCTTGCTCACGAAAACCTAGGGCATTTGAGGAAGCCCATCGTAGAAATATACAAGCCAAGTTCTATAATGAAAAATTCCCACTAGTATATGAAAGTGACAACATAAAGGACTTTCTATATGAAGAACATGGTGCTACTTTGAAGCACAAGTGTGGAAAAGGATAGTAACATTGCCCCCTTTTTTATTTTTATTTTCTTTTTTTCTTTTTGGGCCTTTTTTTCTTTGGCCTTTTTTTATTTTTGGCCTTTTTTTATTTGGGAAAATGCTCTAATAATGATGATCATCGCACTTCTATTTATTTACAACTCATGAATTACAACTCAAAACTAGAACAAGATATGACTCTATATGAATGCCTCCGGTGGTGTACCGGGATGGGCAATGAATCAAGAGTGACATGTATGAAAAAATATGCATGATGGCTTTGCCATAAATACGATGTCAACTACTTGATCATGCAAGGCAATATTACAATGATGATGTGTGTCATGACGATGAACGGAAAGGTGGAAAGTTGCATGGAAATATATCTCGGAATGGCTATGGAAATGCCATAATAGGTAGGTATGGTGGCTGTTTTGAGGAAGATATAATGAGGTTTATGTGTGACAGAGCGTATCGTATCACGGGGTTTGGATGCACCGGCGAAGTTTGCACCAACTCTCAAGGTGAGAAAGGGCAATGCACGATATCGAAGAGGCTAGCAATGATGGAAGGGTAAGAGTGCATAAAATCCATGGACACAACATTAGTCATAAAGAACTCATATACTTACTGAAAAAATCTACAAGTCATCAAAAACCAAGCACTAGGCGCATGCTCCTAGGGGGATAGATTGGTAGGAAAATACCATCGCTCGTCCCCGACCGCCACTCATAAGAATGACAATCTAAGAACACCTCATGTTTCAAATTTGTTACACAACTTTTACCATACGTGCATGCTACGGGACTTGCCAACTTCAACACAAGCATACTTTAAATTCTTAATCACACAACTAGCATGACTTTAATATCACCACCTACATATCTCAAAACAATTATCAAGTATCAAATTGATCATAGCATCCAATTCACTTCCTATGATAGTTCTTATTATACCCAACTTGGATGCCCATCATTCTAGGACCGATTTTATAACCATAGCAAATACCATGCTGTTCTAAGAGACTCTCAAAATAATATAAGTGAAGCATGAGAGATTGATAATTTATACAAAATTAAGCCACCATCGTGCTCTAAAAGATTTAAGTGAAGCACTAGAGCAAAACTATATAGCTCAAAAGATATAAGTGAAGCACATAGAGTATTCTAATAAATTCCAAACAAGTGGGTTTCTCCCAAAAGGTGTGTACAGCAAGGTTGATTGTGGTAAAATAAAAAAGTAAAGACTAATATCATACAAGACGCTCCAAGAAAAACACATATCATGTGACGAATAAAAATATAGCTCCAAGTAAAGTTACCGATAGACGAAGACAAAAGAGGGGATGCCTTCCGGGGCATTCCCAAGCTTAGGCTTTTGGTTATCCTTGAATATCTTGGGATGCCATGGGCATACCCAAGCTTAGGCTCTTGCCACTCCTTATTCCATAGTCCATCAAATCTTTACCCAAAACTTGAAAACTTCACAACACAAAACTCAATAGGAAATCTCATAAGCTCCATTAGTGCAAGAAAGAGAAACCACCACATAAGGTACTGTAATGAACTAATTTTTATTTATATTGGTGTTAAACCTACTGTATTACAACTTCCCTATGGTTCATACCCCTACATACTAGCCATAGATGCATCAAAATAAGCAAACAACACACGAAAAATAGAATCTATCAAAAACACAACAGTCTGTAGCAATCTGCAACTCTCGGATACTTCTGGAACTCTAAAAATCCAACCAAACTAGTAAGTCCTGGTAAATTTGTCTATTGATCTACAACAAAAAGAATCAACGCAAAAGCACGTTTATGTGAATTAATAAAATTATTTTCGTGTGCGCAAAGTTTCTGTTTTTCAGCAAAATCAAATTAACTATCACCGTAGGTTATCCTATAGGTTCTACTTGGCACAAACACTAATTAAACCATGAAAAGATATCTAAACAGAATCTAGATGAAATATTTATTACTAAATAGAAGCAAAAAGCAAGAAACAAAAATAAAATTGGGTTGCCTCCCAACAAGCGCTATTGTTTAACGCCCCTAGCTAGGCATTGATAATTTCAATGATGCTCACATGAAAGACAAGAATTAAAGCACAAACAGAGCATCATGAAACACGTGACAAACACATCTAAGTCTAACATACTTCCTATGCATAGGCATCTTATAGGAAAACAAATTATCATAGGAAGCAAAAACTAGCATATGCAAGGGAGCGAAAGAAACAATAGCAATCTCAACATAACGAGAGGTAATTTAGTAACATGAAAATTTCTACAACCATATTTTCCTCTCTCATAATAATTACATGTGGGATCATAAGCAAATTCAACAAAATAGCTATCACATAAAATATTTTCAACACGATCCACATGCATGCAAAGTTGACACTCTTCCAAAATAGTGGGATTAACATTAACTAAAGTCATGACCTCTCCAAACCCACTTTTTATCAAAAATTTCATAAGATTGAACATTCTCAAAATATGTGGGATCTAAAGTTGACACTCTTTCAAACCGACTTTCAATAATATTGCAAACACTATTATCAATCTCATATTCATCATGGGGCTTAAATAAATTTTCAAGATCATAAGAAGAATAACCCCAATCATGATCATTGCAACAAGTAGTAGACATAGCAAGATTAGCATCCCCAAGCTTAGGGTTTTGCATATTATTAGTACAATTGACATCAATAGAATTTATAATAAAATCATTGCAATCATGCTTTTTATTCAAGGATCTATCATGAATCGCTTCATAAAGTACTTCATCACAATTTTCAGATTCACGAATTTCAAGCAAAACCTCATAAAGATAATCTAGTGCACTCAACTCACTAGCAATAGGTTCATCATAATTGGATCTCTTAAAGAGATTAGCAAGTGGATGAGGATCCATAAACTTTTAGCAAGCGAAGATGCAAGCAAAAAGAAGGTACATGGTAACACAAGATCGAACGGAAGGAGGGCGAAGAAAAGGCAAAGGTGAAGTGGGGGAGAGGAAAACGAGAGGCAAATGGAAAATAATGTAATGCGAGGGAGATGAGTTTGTGATGGGTACTTGATATGTCTTGACTTCAACGAAGACCTCCTCGGCAACGGCACTAGAAATCCTTCTTGCTAGAGCTTGCGTTGGTTTTCCTTGAAGAGGAAAGGGTGATGCAGCAAAGTAGCGTAAGTATTTCCCTCAGTTTTTGACAACCAATGTATCAATCCAGTAGGAGGCTCCTCAAAAGACCCACGCACCTACACAAACAAACAAGAACCTCACAATCAACGCAATAAAGGGGTTGTCAATCCCTTCACGACCACTTGCGAAAGTGAGATCCGATAGAGATATTATGATAAGATAAATATTTTTGGTATTTTTATGATATAGATTGGAAAGTAAAAAGATGCAAATAAAAGTATATGATAAACTTATATGATAAAAGATAGACCCACGGGCCATAGGTTTCACTAGTGGCTTCTCTCAAGATAGCATAAGTATTACGGTGGGTGAACAAATTACTGTCGAGCAATTGATAGAAAAGCGCATAATTATGAGATTATCTATGCATGATCATGTATATAGGCATCACGTCCGTGACAAGTAGACCGACTCCTGCCTGCATCTACTACTATTACTCCACACATCGACCGCTATCCAGCATGGATCTAGAGTATTAAGTTCATAAAGAATAGAGTAACGCATTAAGAAAGATGACATGATGTAGAGGGATAAACTCATGCAATATGATATAAACCCCATCTTTTTATCCTCGATGGCAACAATACAACACGTGCCTTGCTTCCCCTGCTGTCACTAGGAAAGGACACCGTGAGATTGAACCCAAAGCTAAGCACTTCTCCCATTTCAAGAAAGATCAATCTAGTAGGCCAAACCAAACTGATAATTCGAAGAGACTTGCAAAGATAACTTAATCACACATAAAAGCATTCAGAGGAGATTCAAATATTTCTCATAGATAAACTTGATCATAAACCCACAATTCATCGGATCTCAACAAACACACCGCAAAAAGAGTTACATCGAATAGATCTCCAAGAAGATCGAGGAGAACTTTGCATTGAGATTCAAAGAGAGAGAAGAAGCCATCTAGCTAGTAACTATGGACCCGAAGGTCTGTGGTAAACTACTCACAACTCATTGGAAGGGCCTTGGAGATGATATAGAGGCACTCCGTGGTCGATTCCCCCTCCGGTGGAGCGCCGACGAAGGCTTTAAGATAGGATCTCACGGATACAGAAGGTTACGGCGGTGGAAATAGTTTTTCATGGTGTTCCTCGATGGTTTCAGGGTACGTGGGTATATATAGGAGGAAGAAGTAGGTCGGTGGACGCTCGAGGGGCCCACGAGGGTGGGGGCGCGCCGGTCACCCTCGTGGCTGCCTCCTCTGTTGCTTGACCTCCACTCCAAGTCCCCTGGATCACGTTTGTTCCAAAAAGATCGCTCCCGAAGGTTTCATTCCGTTTGGACGCCGTTTGATATTCCTTTTCTTCGAAATACTAAAATAGGAAAAAACAACAACAATTCGGGCTGGGCCTCCGGTTAGTAGGTTAGTTCCAAAAATGATATAAAAGTGTAAAGTAAAGCCCATAAACATCCAAAACGGGTGATATAGTAGCATGGAACAATCAAAAATTATAGATACGTTGGAGACGTATCAGCAGGACACAGAAAATTTGTTGGCTATTGAGAGGCCAGAGGGTTTCCAGGAATTCTCAGATCAATTGATTGTATGCATTGGCAATGGAAAAGTTGCCCCAAAGGTTTGCGAGGAATGCATCAAGGTCATACCAAAGAGGCTACCATCATACTAGAAGTAGTGGCATCACATGACTTATGAATTTTGCATGCTTTATTTAGAATGTCAGATTCTCACCACGACATCAATGTGCTTCAAGGATCTCCCATGTATAGGAGGCTTTGTAATAGAGAATTGCCACCGTGCAACTACACTGTCAACGGCCGTGAGTACAACGTGTGATACTATCTTGCTGATGTCATCTATCCTTTGTGGGCGAAGTTTGTGAAGACCATATCTGAGCCACACGGCAACAAACAAAGCCACTTTGCAACAATGCAGGAAGCAGCTAGGAAGGATGTGGAGAGGGCATTTGGAGTGCTTCAAGCTCGTTAGGGAATTTTTCGTGGAGCTGCAATGATGTGGGAATCAGAAACTTTGTAGAAGCTGATGACATGTTTTTTTGCACAATATGATTGTCGAGGATGAGGGTGATGGTGTTGCCCAAGCCAATGATTTTGAAGCGCGCCTGAAGAACGAGTTCAAATCCCTAAAGATCAAGATGCAAACCAGCTTTTGAACTTTCTGCGGATGCACCAAAATCTTTGAGATCATCAGTTGCACGCACAGCTACTCAGTGATCTTGTGGAGCATATGTGGACCCATAATGAAAACCAATGAGCTAATGTTTGAGTTGTGCACTTAAAATAAATTTTATGTAAGAACTATGCATTTTTGGTACCAACATTTGTTATTTATTTGCGACATTGGCATGTATGATGGACATGCATGGATTTGAGAGTCCGGATTTGAGGTATGTGACCTCGTGCGTGAGATATGAGAGATGGTTCGCGTGCGTCCGGGGGCATGCCCGGACGCGACCACGGACGTATAGGAGGCCGGATTTGCCGAGAGAATGACACTTGACAGGCCAATGGACTGAACCACTCCTGATTCCCTCTCTTGTTTTTTCCCAACAGAAGAAATTGAAAACATCATGTTGGGTATACCAAGAATATGCTATAATTGTTCCTCAACAGGAGAATATGTTGCCACATTCCACACATTCTATGACGGCGGTGGCCATGGCGGTGTTGGTGGTCATGACGGGGGCAAGGGTCGTGGTGTTGGCGGTGGCCATAGTCGTGTCCGTGGGCGTAGCTATAGCTCTTATTAGTATAGGTTTTTGTTTAGGTGTTGTATGAATGTAAAAGTCATGGTCCGACACATTTTTCGCCCCCGTTTAGGATGAAATCAATTGTTACCGTTTGAATTTTCCGCCCTCGTTTATGGAAACAACAACCTTTGTCTAATTTTTTTTTATTTTTGGGGGACAGAATCCTATGGCCCAATGCTAAGTGGGTCCTACTTGCAAGGTAAATATGGAGGTGATGAGTGTATTTTTTACACTCATTTCATCATTGTTTTAACCCGGCAATTTTCGATATTTCGAGGAAATCACTCCAATGACTAATGACTAATAAATTCAAAGGATTGCAACTCCCTATGTTTAACTTGTTTCCACAGGAAATGACCATTTGAGGAAAGGAATGAATCTATATATGAAGATGTGTAGTGTGGAGATCAAACCAAATACAAATAGAGTCGCAACAGGGAAAACAAAGTAGAAGACAACATTTAATACAAGTGTGAGCACTCGTATCACCCTCTGGTAGCTCCTTCATGTCATCACAAGCACACTTTATTAAAGGCCCTAGGCTCAATTCACAACAGATAGCAAAGGAGAGTTGCACAGATCACCATAATCACCACCGCCACCAAGAACCATTCCCAGGAGAAACCCTAGCCGCCGCCATCTCGATCTCCATAACCACTCTCCCCATAGTTTGCCATAGTTGTAATCGATACATCACATACAACGCCCATGTAAGAGCTTTATCAGTCATTTATGTCGATTCCATCTACAATGTTTTCCATTTGTGATTCGATTGCGATGTGTGAGTAATCCACTCAGGCCATGGGCTGAGGCATAGCCTACTTGTGCACAAGATCGTTGGTATTGACTTTGCTTAATTGGCATTGTTTGTATGTGTTATTGCAACAAATTTGTCTCTTATCACTTTGTCGTTCTAAGGCCCCAATCAAGGAGGAGGTGAAGTGTAGGGATGCGTGGAAGGCTATACTAAAAGCCGATGGCAATAAGGATTAGTTCGGTAGTCAAAAGCAACTCATTAGGGACCACGAGGTGCAGTCACTAAATGCTCAATGTGTTGGTCTGGAGAAATCCCTAATAACGGTAACCCCGTGCAACGGTAAGGACCTTGGTTGGAGAATAGACTCAGGATGTACGTCATAGCGGTGTTTATTAGGATCATGTTGGAAATCAATACAAAATCCTAAGTGCAAGTGCAAGGTTGTAAGTAAAGTCCTCCACCCTAGCATATTTTATACCATTGTTTTCTCTCTAAAAAGTTTGAGATTTTTTGTTAGGAAACTGGAACTTCTAATAACAACAATAGCTTGTTTGAATCCCTATCTATTAGCATTATTTCCTGTGTGTTTGATACCCAGGGTGCCCCTTTGGGGAAAAAGGAAGGGACTATCTACATCTGAAGCCGGATCAAAGGTAACAACAAGGAGGCCTCATTATGGAAATTCTGTGTTGTGCACACCCGCCATGGCCTCCATATACATATGAAGCAAGCTCCATATGGAGGATGGCCATCGCAAATATAACGACTGCTAGAATTGCTCCAATGGTACTCCCCATGTCCAGGTTTAATAGACACCATTTTATTTTGGGTTAAAGTTTGACTACGAATTTAACTAAGTACAAATCCAACAATATATTTTTTGTAGCATATACTTTATATTTTCTTAATCAAATACATGGTCAAAATTGGACCAAAAATTACAAAGTGGGCCAATAAAGCCGGATGAAGTAGATATCAGGTGATACCACCATCTACATGCTCTCATGCTTCAATTTTGGAAAGTCACATTTTAAATGTTTCTAGAAAATCATAATAAGATAGTGAATGCTCACACATATGTGTCTATAACTTAATTCAAATCAAAATTGTAGATTCACATTGAGAGAAAAATTGGGCATGAATAGTATTAAAAGAAGACAAGCATCAATAGTGCTAGAAATGACACATTGACATCTGGATTTGTCTTCTCAATATGTGTTTTGAATTTGGATATGAATTTTTTGGGGACATGTCTTGTGAACATTCACAAAAAAATAGAATTTTCCAAAACATTTGAAAGTGACTTTTCAAAATTTGAAGCAGGGAAGCATTTGAAGGATGGTATGTGTAGAATCAAAAGTATCAACCAGATGGGGTGAATGGGAGATTATAAAAAAATCTAGAACATGAAATACTTTGGTAAATAGAAGAATAAAATGGATAGTGAAAACCTAAGCAGCAGAATATAAATGCGGGTACTAAAAAGTCTTCACAACAATCACAAGGAATGAGGAAGAGGAAACTCTTCGAAACTCAACATGTTATAGAAAGTTAATTTGAGTGAGGAATTAGAACATGGTGCATGACAAAGACATAGATATTTGTTTACCACAGTTCAAACTGCTGACATGGTTTTACATCTGGGTTGGAGAAGTTGAGGCATAGTTATGAAGAAACACAAGTCTTCACATTATTCTACTCGAGTTAAGTTTCTCAAAACTCACCCAATCACTCATGGTAGATCTTGCGGTGACCTCTGGACCAACGCAAACTTGTTCTTTGGCGAATCCACACATAGGATGCTCTTGAGCGATGCCTAAACTTCTAGAGGATGCACAATCCTCAATAGTAAGAGCCCGTTCGGAAGCTCAACTGCTCCACGCTTCTCCAGAAGTGGGCGGGCAGCTGGCCCGAACGCCGCATCTCCATGAAGCCCGCTCCGCGGAGCAATTCCCCATGCAGTGCAATTTTCAGGCGCTACGCCAACCCAACTTCGCAAAAACCAGGAGCGGAAGTTGCTCGTAATTACATTCCAATGCCCTTCCGAAGTGCCACAGTAGCGAACCGTTTTGCAACCCACGAGACCGACGCCCGCGCCTCTCCTTCTCCCAACCCTAGCCGCCGCCGCTCTGTTGCCGGCCGACGACGCGCCGCCGCGCCACCGCTAGTCTTCCGCTGCCCTCCTGCGTATCCGCTGCATCCCGCAGGAACCCGTCCATCGCCGCTCACAGTTGCCGCCCGGCCATCCCCAAGCAATCATCTCCCGCATCTGCCGCCGTCACTCTCTCTGCTGGTCGCCGCCGGCAGCCATATGAGCTGGTTCGTCCTGCCTCCTGCAAGATGCGTACCAGAGAAGCCCTTCCCGGGTCTGTCCTAGCTTCGCCGCCACCTCCCTCTCTTGCCCCGCTGCCTTCCGTCATCCCCAACGTGCCTGCCTGCTCGCAGATCCTAGGAGGAGCTGGCCCAACGTCCCGAACGGTCTCAGCTCCACGTGAGAAGCTGGAAGCGGGCGCACGGAGGCGGAGATGCAGATTTGAAGAAGCTGGACAACTTCCGAACGGGGCCTAAGAAGTCAGAAGTTGGGCTTCAATCAAGTTCTTCGATGATGCGCAATCACAGTTCAATTCTTAGGCTCTCGGATTTTTCCTCACTTAGGATTTCTTAGATCAGTGTGAGGAAGAGTCGCACATACAACATTTGTAAAATCACGTGGAGCGGCCAACCACAAATGTGTTAGGTAGGAGGCTATTTATAGTCCGAGAGCAACCCAAAGGTGTTGATATGATCGTTGGGAGCACACTCACCAACGTACACACGGCTTGTGGCTAATGGTCAGACTTCAAATCACAATGTGTGTGGACTGACTTGCGGGGCAAGATATCCAACTTCTCATTGAAGAATTTTAATCTTGGTGTCCCGAAGACTTAACCTCAACACCGAAACTAAATGATTTGTCTGGAAGGATATTTCGAAGTTTCTGTCAAAGAAGAAATAGTTTTGATTGAGCGCACACACGAAGACTTCAATCTTTCTTTCACTTAGAACCATCTTAATAGTACGGTTTGCCTATGATTTAAACGAAGAACGAAGAAACTAGCAAATAGAAGTCAACGCCGCATCTTCCATATTTTCAAAGAGCATTTCCGAGGACTTCAATGTTCTCGCAACATTTTTATGGGCCATCACCCACTGGTAACCAAATCCTCATAGACTTTCGTCCATGTATACTCGCACACACATTTTTATTAACTGTTTTTATTATCATTCAAAAACCACAGAGAGACACTAGTTGCACTTATAGTATCACCTGATATTTCGCCATCCATTGATGTATTCCGCAACCAACGGCGGTGCAGCTAATAGTATAACAAAGAGATGAAACCCACCTTTTTTGCCAAAAAAAAAACACAGTGTCAGCATCGCCTTATCGATTGTAGTAGCCTGGAGCCGGGTTGTCACCATATAATCCATACACTATGTTGCAATGTACTCATAGAGGCTACTTGAGTAGTAGGAGCGTATTAGAAGGAAAAAATTAAATGAGAAAGGTGTGATAGCTCCCGGGTGCCCATACACCCTCATGAACGGTAAATTGATTTTCTTAAAACAAAATCTTAAATTTTGGACATCAAACATTTGATATGCTTGCAACTTTTCAGCCACAAATAACATTCAAGGAGCCGTAAAATATCACTGATGATGGCTCCTCGAATGTTATTTCTGGTTGAAACTTTGCAAGAACATCAAATGTTTGATCATATTTGTTGTCCCAATGTTTAGATTTTTTTTACCCAATTGTTTTTGAATGTACTGTTCATGGAGGGCGTAGGGGGACCCGGGTGTCGAAAGGCGTGCCTCATTTTAAATATTGGAGAAGTTCATATGCTTGTGCTGCAAAAAGGCGTTTAACCCGAAAAACAAACAATTTGGGAGCATATACTGTAAAGATACTAGTTGTTCTGTTTTGGTCTGCTTTACTTTTTCACATCAGCACCTTTTCCTCATCTTTTAGCGTTACCAAAAGGGATGCACACAGCAAAAAATGATTCCAGTGTTTATTGGACGAGAATAATCCAAGTACCATCATAATGTAGCCAAATTGTAATTAGTGCCTTCATTCAAAATTCATGAGGAGACGTAAGATTTCGGGGCCTCTTTGATTCACAGGATTTTGAAAATGCAGGATTGAAGTGGCATATGCCCACTTGAATCCTATAGGATTAGAAGGAGTGTTTGATGCAACAGAAAAAACAAGAAAGTGTAAAAGGAGCTTGGAGTGAGATAATAAGATTTTCTAGTGGGAGCAGAAAGGATAAGGCACCATACTACAGTGACTAACACAAGATGATGTACGTCTTGTCTAGTGGTTTTGCTTCCTGCTTTAGTGTAGGCCCAATAACAAAAGTCATGAACCTACAGGAAACGAAAATGAGACAGGCAAACATCACATGATCTGGTGGTATGGGCAACCACACACATGATCTAGTGCTAGGAGTGTAACCACAAGCTAGGCCATATATATGAACCCATCAACCACAAGCTAGGCTATGGGCTAACCTACCACAACAATCCAGTACAAAGATGCCATGAGAAAGGTAATGCATGTTGACTAAATGTTTCGTTGCACAGTAGCTAAAAGTTTCTTGGACTAATCATGCTGGCTAAGTTCTTGAGTCACTGTGAAGATGCATATGCGCATGGTTACTTTTGAGTGAAAAATATACATGTAATCATTTTACTTATTTTACATGGCCCTCGGTTTGGTTGAAGGTATATTCACAGGCTCCTTTTGCTACAGTACACGTGAAAAAAATATTTAAATAGTTCGAAAAAATCTGAATTTTTTTGGCAACAAATATTGATATCTTTTTCACATGCGTGCAAAATTTCATGAAAAAATGACATTCATGCAGGTCTCAGAAAAAAAGACAAAATCGATGCTCCAAAATGTATCCAAAAACAGTTTTTTTGGAGCATGATTTTGTTTTTTTTGCCGGGACCTCCACAAATGTCATTTCATTACGAAAATTGGTACGCATGTAGAAAAAACATCAGAGTTTCTTGACAAATAATTTCAGATTTTTTTGAATTGTTTTACTATTTTTTCTGATTTTACTGTTCATCCGAGATCACTGGTGCCTGGGATCAATTCCTCCGTGTCCGCTATTCTTTGGGCATCTCCAACACGGATGCCTCAAGCGGACACTTTATCTGTCCGTGGAGAGTGATATTGTAGCCGGTCATCCAACCATACCCGCATACATTTCAAACTGAATTTGAATCAACCGAACGAATTTCATGCAGATCGGATGATTTTTAATTAAACCGGACCAAGATCATTACATTTTCGACATATTTCAACTAAAGAAAAACATATTTCAACTAAACAAACCAGTCTAAATGATCGCCGGCCGTGGCGGAGTCCGTTTCCACGTCCTGTCTTCCCCATATCCGGCAAGCTCACCGGCCGGCCGTGAGCATCAGGGAGTGAAGCTGCGGGATGGGGAGAATATGAGTATCCTTCCTCGGAACCCAAGCCGTGACGGCATCCCATGTCCTACTCTTCCTTGCCGGAGTCCGCTTTGTCGATGATGTCGGACGTGGATATGCCGGCCTCGGGGTTGTGGCGGCTGGGTACGAACCGCGACGGCGTCGCGGACCCCGTGGACAGGAAAAGAATAGTACGTAAATGTTTGATATTCTTTTCTGTTGGTGGCAAACAGAAAAACAAATTAAAAGCCACTTTTGTGTGGAGAAGATACCCAACCAAGCTCAATGGTTGCAAAATCGTTTGCTACCTCAGGAGTTTACGGTCCATGGCAATGCCCATCTCGTGCTTGATTGTAGGATGGATCATGGATAGACATATGAAGAGCCATGGATAGAGGTGTTGAAGTTGCTTCAGGATACAGGGCCTTGGATTCAGAGTTCAGAGAAGAAAACAGAGCTCACCTCTGCTTTCTTGGCTTGGCCTTCTGGGGCAGTAAGGCCAACTCCACCGCGCGACCCCATCCTGTCCGGCCCTGTCCGTTTGAGGCAAAAGGGACAAAGGAGGCGGCCCAGCGCGTGACGGCCCGGACCCATCCTGTCCGTTTTGTGTCCGGGCTGACCCATTTCGAGCGCAAACTTGCGCCGGGTTTGGCTCGTGGCGGACACCAAAAGGACGCGCGCCTCGTCCGCTTCGGGGCCGCATGGCAGGCGGCCACCTACCTCCCACCCACCCACATCAATGCGCATGAACGGACGGCCCCACCTGCCATCCGCTCGTCGAGCGGTCGCCGTCCTTCTTTAAGTGGGAAGCGTGGACGGGTCGTCGTCCACACTGCCCCACGCCACCCAGCGGCCTCCTCAAATCCCGACAGCGCAGAAACCCTAGCCCGCCTCCTCCTCGAGCTCGCTGGCCGCCCGCCTCGCCATGGGCTTCTGGAACGGCAAGGGCAAGCACGACCGCGAGGCCGGCTCCTCCTCGGGGCGCCGCCGCGGCTCCGTGAAGAAGGAGGAGCCCGCATCTCCGCCGCGCTCCTCCCGTCGAGCCCCCGCGTCGGCCCCCTTCACCATTGCCCCTCGGCCCTCCGGCGAGCGCGACCGGCAGTACATCTGCGCGGACGTGTGCCGGAGGTACTGGGAGACGAGGACGCCGGTCCCGTGGAGCGACGCCCACCTCCCCAACGGGTGGCACCTCTCCGCGGACCGGGTCCCCATCCCGCCAGTGCCGGCGACCAGCCGTGTACGGCGCGATGAGATCAACCGCCGCCACCGCCTTCTCCCCGACGACCTGTACTACGACCACAGGTACGCCCCCGACTCGCCGCTCTGGGACACATGGCTCCAGGACGAGCACGACGTGCGGCGCGCGTCCTACTTCGCCGGCACCGTGTTGGGGCCGCGGAGGCCACGTGCAGAGCCACGCGGGCGTACGCGGGTGCGCGGCATGACGCCCACGCCGTCGCCTTCCCCGTCTCCGTCGCCCCCTCCCCCTCCTCGCATGACAGCGGAAGAGGAGGCCCGTCTCCTGCAGCGTGTCATGGACGACTCCATGAACACGCACGACGAGCGGCAGTGGGACGGCCTGGAGGAGGCCATGGCCCTCTCTGCCGCCGGGGACGTCGCCTTCCCGGAGCTGCAGCTGGCGGCCTTCACGGCGGCCGCCGCGGAGGAGCCGATGGAGGAGGACCCGCCCGCGTTCGAGAAGCTCCTGGGCCAGGGGTGGGGCTGGTCGTGCACTGCCCCGGAGATGGCCGCCGACCTGGGCGTGAACTGGTGCCCCACTCCGGAGCGGGAGGCGTCGCCGCGTGAGGAGGTGGTGCAGGCACCTCCGGCCGTCCAGCCCGCCCCCGTCCACCACGCACCGCCGGCCCACCTCTGGACGCCGTCGGAGTACGTCGACCTCGTCAGTGACGACGACGACACTGACCGCGGCCAGTGAAGACGGTGACGGCCACAGCACCGACGGGCGCGGCAAGAGCGCGCGGGGCGAGTTTTTTTTATTTTCTTATTATGTTAATTATGAATCTGGGCTTTTTAAGTGGCCGTTGAAACTGGGCCGTTTTGTGGCCAACCCATATATATGTTTTATGTTTTTTTAAATGCGTTTATTTGCTTTTTTAGTTATTTAATTATTATTTTTAATCTCGTCCACCCTGGACACGATTTGGGGTGCGGCCGCGCGGTGGACGCACGCACGACCCAATGAACACAGCCGGACACGGGCGTACCCATCGACGCCCCAAAGGGACAGATTCAGCCCAATCCGGACGTCCGTTTGGGGTCGCGCGGTGGAGTTGGCCTAACTGTGGTAACCAGTGAGATTCCATACAAGGCAGGCAGAGGCCGGAAAATGCAAATGGAGGCCGAGCATCAGGCAGGACTTTATCCTGTCCATTCATGTGCGCTAGGGATCCGTGCTTGTCCGGTATTCTCGGCTCATGTCCCCTTGTATCGGTGGCAGGCGCGTGTATTCAGGAAGAAAGGTGGAGCATTGGGCATGGAATCTTGCTAGCTCAATAGCTCCCTGCCCACTGTCCTACCCTACTCGAAGCAGGCTAGTAATGTGCCAGTGCAGCGAGCGCAAAACCTGTACCTTGACCGGCTCCAGCTGCACACAAAGCAGAAATCCGGCGTCACCAGTTCTACCGTGCAGACGTGGAGGTTTGTTGGCCAGAGGACGTGGTAGTTTGATTATCATTAGCCAGCCTTGGTTAAGCTCACAAGCATCATTTGGACTTGTAGTACTTACAAAGTTTGCCACCATCCCAGATCACTGCTGGAAAAGGCTTTTGTTTGAACGCAAAAAATAAAAGAGGCTTTTGTTTACTCGTTAACATTTTTCCCATTTTATATCATAGATTGTCGCAGTTGGCAAATGAATAAAATGCTCTCACTAGCCAATTTTGAGCATAATGAAACTGTTTACAATGTAAACATTTCTTTTAAAACTCGTTAGGACCAAACATGCGGCACACCTTACATTAGACAATCAACTTATCTCCTCTAATGCAATCAGAAGATAGATAGGTGTACATGGTTCACATCGGCATCACATCCTGATAAAAATAGAGTTACACGATTTGAGGCTACATGAAGTAGCACTTGTACACAAGTGCTGCAACAACACGAACAGGGAAAAGCTCTTCACGCAGCAAGATCCTTGGTTGCCAGGGGCATGAGCTGCAGCAGCACAACTTGTACATAACCAAGCTAGCTATCAATAACAGCATCTGTTAACCGACAAATAATGCAGCAATCACAATGCCAAACAATTAAAGTCAATGAGATACGTAAGCACCTAAACCATTAGCTTGCAGCTAAATAAGCTGAAACAGAACAAAACAATCTTGCTTCCTGGTGTGTCAAACCAACACAAAGACAACACCAAAAACACTAAACCATTTTTTTCTTTAACTAGAAGCACACCACATATCAGTTTTTGTACCAAAGATTATTCATAACCAGAACCAAGCTGCTTGCTACTTCCTTGATCTAAAAAAGCTGCTTGCTACAAGTGTAGAGGAAATCAAACAACAGTTCAACCGACCAATACAATAAATTGCCCATAAAAACAGTAAAAAAAAATCCAGGAATGTACAACACAACCATCGACGAAATCCAAGCCCATTATAAGTAATCCCTCTTGTCACATGCATCAGCTCTCTGCTAACCTGGAGCCAAACAACTAGAGCAACTCTGTTTACAAATCCAAATCAACCCAAACAGCATGAACTCTAAATCATAATGTGTGTGTCTGATCTGAACTCTAATTTATCCTAAATTCAGTGGCACATAGTTCATCAGGATTTCAGAATCTAGGACCAAAAAAATATTCACTAGACTGAGCTATGGTCAGAGACTAACCCAAATAGCTAAGAGGAAAATTAGTAAGAGGCGCTATAGTTCAGATTATTCACTTGGAAAGCACGCCCTCTCAACCAAAACGAACTGCCGCCGGTAGCTTTGATGCACACGTGCACCCCGGCGAAACCAGCCAGATCAGCATTACCAAAGGAATAAAAGGAACAAAATCAAAAAATAACCAAAAACATGCAAATCTGGAACAAATGAACAACTAGGAGAAAAGCACAATTACAGGTCGTGATCCGGCCTCACCGACGGAAACAATGAAGAAAATGATTTCTCACGGCCAGATCCGTGGACGAGGACCGCGTCCTCGGAAGATCTCGTGTTGCCCAAACTCGAACTGATCTGGCCGCCGGAGTGGAAGATGACACCGGATCCGGGTGGTTTGGCACTTTGGCCGCCGTAGTGGAAGAGGACAAGCGCTCCAGCCGTCGCCTCACAGGCGCAGCGTTGGAGCGGAGGTTGGGTGTGGCGGCGCCATGAGCAGACGAGAGGTGGCCGGCGCAACCCCACGGCGAGGATAAGGAGAGGGGCAGAAGCAGGCCGATGGGCCAAACATGTACGCCCATAGGTGTATCCTGGACCGTATTTGGATGCATAGGCTGACACGAGCCGACACAAACCTGCCAACCAGCCTGGCGGGATTCCAGATCCCAAGCCCATTCCAATGGCCAGGATACCGGCCTGCCTGATGCTCGGCCTCTGAAAGCCCGCACTCGGCAGAGGCAGGCTAGCCTGGCCCTGGAATCAGGGTGGTACTACTGTACATCAGCTAGCTGCACTGAATTGTCTCAAAAAAAAAAAGCTAGCTGCACTGAAAGTCTGAAACGATGCATGCTAACAGTAGCTAGCTGCACTGGGAAGTCTGAAACAATGCATGCTAACTGTAGCTAGCTAGCTGCACTGAAATTCTGCAGAAGTCTTTGCCCAGCAGGCAACCCAATGGCCAATGGGCAACTGGAGCACCGCAGTAAAACTGGAATGACCGATGCCTTTTTTTTAATCTTGACGCAAGTTGAGCAAGAAGGTATCACGTCAGAGGCCCAAAAATTGCCACCAATCAATCCACAGAGGGCCGATGCGCGCGCTTTGGAAAATGGGGGAAAGATTCCCTTCTTTTTCAGGGTGGGCATGGCGTCTTGTCACTGTACGTAGTTTTGAATGTGAGTCGCCATTGCATCATCAGTTGTGAACGGGGAAAGATTCTAGAAGTCTCGTGAGCTTCTCTTGCAATATCTCTAGGTGGAGGGAGATGGATGATAGTAGTTGTTAATTTAATTTACAGTGTTGGGAATCATGATCATGGGGACTAGACGAGGATGCTCATGATATGCCGGGCCCTGAAGATGCAGCGATCAACTGGGCAGATGCAGGTTGCATCCATCAACTTGAATCAACCGGAACCGTCAAGGAGAGAAACTTACCCCCTCCAATCACTAAAGCTGCGACAAATAACAACATCTCCAAGAGGCGCCGAATGCGCGGCGCGCCAAATTCTGGTTTACGGCGCGCTGCGCTGGCTCCAGCGGCCGCACTAAAATGCAGCGCGCGCGCTCTCGCACAAACGTTTTTTTAATAACTTTGCATAGATAAAAAAGGTACATAGTTCATAGCATAGATAAAAAAGACACAAAGATATTTTACATAGTTCCAAAGCATAGATAGATAGAACTATGGTGCAACTAGGTAGAAAAAACTATAGTGCAACTGAGAAAAACTACGGTGACTCCCAGCCGTCATCATCATCACCATCATCATCCTCGGTGGTGTTGTCCGAGGTATCGAGCCACATGTCATCCCAACGCAGATCGTTGGGGGAGAAGATCGACTGCCCGCCGTTCTCGACGATATCGCACTGCGATAAGGCCAGTGCCTTGCGCCGACGCCTGTCAGCACGCTCCACGCGGCGCCTTGCCGTCCTCTCTGCCCAGAAGGCGTTCTCGACGGCGACGTCCTCCGGGTGGTGGCGGCGCCACTCCGCCATGGCTCGCTCGTCCTTCTCGGCGACGAGGAGGCGGCGCTGCAGCCGAACATGCTCCACACGGTCCTGGTCCATGATGAGACGAGGCGGAGGGGCGACGCGCTGCGCCTGCTCGCGCGTCAAGACGTCCCGAAAGTTCATCTGCGACGGGGGTCTCTCCAAGCGCCACGCCGCCGCGTCGTACGCTCAAGCCACCTCCTGCGTGGTCCGGAACGAGCCGAGGACGAGCCGTACGTCGCCGGACCGGATCTCGGCGGAGTACCAGCCGTTGGGGCGCTCGCGGACACCGCGGTAGCCCAAAGAACCCCGGCGGCGCGGTGGTGGCGGGGAAAGCGACGAGAAAGACTGGAAGCGGCGAGGTGGCAAGGGGAGGGTGCGTGGCAGTGTGGTTGAGCGCGTGGCGAGCGCCGAATTTTATAGGCTCGCGCGAAGCGGCACGCCAAATCTACCGCGCCAGCTGCCGCTTTCTCCCGAGCGCGCAAACGCTTTCCGCGCGCTAGTTTGCCGCCACCGCTGAAGCGCACGAAACCAGGCCGCGCGCACTAAAAAACAATTTTACCCCGCGTGCGCGTCTTTTGGCGCGCCTGTTGGAGATGAACTGTAAACAAACAGATGAATGACATGACGAGGGTGACACACAGGTGCTCGTGAAGGAAGGAGGAGATGCAAGAGGACAAGCTAGATTGGCCACTTTACATGACCTCACCTGAACCACTACTCACATTTATTGGGATTTGCATTTGCAGCAGTTCACGCCCATTTCCTATCCTTTTGGCTCCCTTTCCAGCAGGATTCAGAGCACTTGCATGTCTCTTTCTTTCTTCATCATGTTTGTCAAGGAAGGCCTTCTCTCTTCTCTTGTGCCAAAGGCAGAGCACTGACTGAAACCCACCATCCATCCATCATGCGCTCTCATAGTACTTCTGCTCCTACTCCAAGTTGTGCAATTTTCTTATAGCACTACGTACTCTGTTGGAAGATTTGTCCTCAGAGGCGCGCATCTTCGTACTCCTTCGTTTCAAAATAAATGACTCAACTTTGTACTAACTTTATAATTATTATAAAATTAGTATAAAGTTAAGTCATCTATTTTGGAACGGAGGGAATAGGTTAGTTTAGCCGTAGGGAGTGTAAAGCTTCTTGCACTAGCTAACATAACCAAAAGTCTGAACTGATGGAAAGGACTAGTACAATCCACATATACTGTAACACGGAGTTCGTGCGCATTTCCCTTGATGGCCATCTGTTTGTGAGCTGAAAATGTATTCTTAGAACAGAAAAAATTATTCTATTGTTCACTGACGAACGATGCAATAAGCTTTTTTTTTAAATGATTGCAATAAGTTGTGGGAGAAGTGTTACCGTTCTTACTTTTCTGAAAGGAGCAGTGAAGTGTTACCGTTTTGTTTTGTGTTCTTCTGCTCCCAGAGAGGAAAAACCTCTTCTGTTCAACAGGGCTAGTTTAGCTTCAGCCCAACTTTCCAACTCTATCCTCATCTAAAGCCCACGATTCCATGACCTCAACTCCACACATACACAGATAGATAGGGGAGCTCATGCCGCTGGTTGCGGCTCATAGACCGATCCGACTCGGCCAGGCCGCTAGCAGCTGTAGGACCTGTATCATAGCGTCGTACGTACTATAGCATGATACTACGGCAAGTTGCAATTTTCGAATTATTTGAACATTTTTTTGAAAAACCATGAACATTTTTTGGAAAAATTGAACAAAATTTCAAGTTCCAAACAGTTTTTGAAAACACAAAAATTAAACTAAATTTAGAACGTCCTGGTTTTTTTTAAAAAAAACACGAATACATTTTGTAAACGTGAGTTTTTTAAAAATTCTAAACATTTTAAAGACTACAAACATATTCCTAAAAAGTGAACAATTTTTCAAATTCTGGTTTTCTTCTCTAAAATGTGAATAATTTTTTTTTAGAAATTATAAACATTTTTGGAAACTTTTAAACAATATCTTAGAATCTTCACCTCATTTTGGGAAAAGTATTTTTTTAAATGAGATTCTAAAAAGAAACAAAATTTGAAGATTTTGATCATTTTTGAAATTGTGAATTTATGTAAAAAAATAAAAGTTGAAATTCTAGAGACATTGTTGGGGAAATTATTTTTGAAACAATTCTGAACAATTTTTTTAACAAATGAACATTTTTTAAATTCTAAAAATTGGAAGATTTTGAACATTTTTTGAAATCACGAATATATATATATATATATAAATAAAAATAAACAGAAATAAATAAAAAATTGAAAGAAGCAAAAACAGTAAAAGAAACCAGCGGGAAGAACCGGTCCAGGAACCATCTAGAAGGTTCCCAAAACCAGAAGAAAAACATGCAAAAAAACAGTAGGCTAAAGTTAGATAATGGCCGGCCTAGTTTGTTGTCCGTTCGTTCGTTCGTGTGCATTTTACCGATTCTTTGACGCACAAAGCATCATATAGGGAATTCATATAGATAGGGCCGTCAATCATGGGCCGAACATTTAAGATTGAATGCTTAGGGCTCGTTTGGTTTGGAGAAAACCAAAACAGGACTTAGGAATAGTATAGGAATTCGATAGGATGACACTTGCCATCCTAAGGAATTGACTTGGCTCGTTCCTACGCGCAGAATGAGTTCTGAATGGATGTGTAGTTTCCTTCAAAAACATAGGAAATGAATAATATTCCTATGAAATTCATGTTATGCATTCCCTACAAACCGAATGCATCTATAGGAAATTTTCCTCTGGAATCCTTGTTCCTATGAAAATCCTCCAAACTGAATGAGGCCTGCGTCATTTCAACATGGAAACTTGCATAGAAAGCATGCATTTTGACGAACCATCGGATGTTCCTTTGTATTATGGTTTACTCTATGCTAATATAGTAATCCAAGGAAATTAAGTGTTCATTCTTGGTGTATTTCAAAGAAAGAAAAAATATGTGTGGTGCCATCTAGGAGGTGACGATTATGTCGTGACCGACAGATAGATTGTGGTGGATTGGACCAGCTCGAACTATGTAATCTCTCCTTCCAAGCTCGTCATCAAACTCACAGATGTCGGTCGCTGGCGTGTGGAGACTGACATGCTAAACTTGGAGGGGTTTTGGGTTTACTTTGAGTCATAGAAGAAGCCATACTATAAAGAGGGGGTTGCTTATTCGCAAAAAAAATAGGGGTTGCTATAACAAGGGAGTTGGGAAACTCATTTCAAATCATACACATGTTGCTTTCGCAAAATGCCATCAAAGGAATGTTTTTTTACTATTTATTGTAGAGCAACAACAGCCTTTTATTCCACACATTTTTGCCCGGGCCTATTTAAATCTGCTCCCACAAGGAGTTGCGACCTGCTGTGCTAAGGTCGCTGCAACCACTAGGCTACATGCATGTCTTCTTCAAAACCGAAATGGATAGGTTGTCTTAAAGATCATTTCTATAGCGAAAAGGAGGAACTTCCTTACTAAGGCAACTCATAGATTTTAAACGCATTCATCTTTTCTTTTTCTTGGACAACTCAGTCAAACCAAGCAGTGAACAAAGTTAGTGCAAATGTGGCCATGTAGGTGCTGCAGGAAAGCAACTTGATATTGCGATCCAGATCCAGCATGAAGTAAGGTTGCACTATGACTCAATCCAGTTGGAAGAAGAAGCTTATATATCCCAATCCATCGGGTCTAAGTCCACTTCCAATTAGATTCATAAACACCTAACATAACAGCAGCCCACAAAGCCTTGTTGAGGATGATCTCATGTGTGAAATTCGAGAAATTCCATTCCGTTTATCCAAGAAGTGTCTATCCCTTTTTTAGAATAAAAGGGGGTTTGAGGTGGCCCAGCCGGTTCCCATGGCCACAAAAAGCTAGCGGTTCGATTCTTGCTTGATTTTGATAGATGAGATATTTATCTAAGGAGATATGTTCTATTTCTTTTCCTTTTGTTTTATTCTGGTTGGATGGTGTACTAGCTTGGTTTGGCTGGTACTATTGGGTATCGTGAGGGTCTCATCTTTTGGAGGTTAGGGTATTGAAAATACATTGAATAGAGATCCGAATCGAATACAAAAGATCATAAATGTCCGTTCATTCTTTTCCACCTGATGACGAAGTGCCCGGTCTCAAATGTAAGTGCTTCCTGGCTAATATAGATAGCCGCCTAAAAAGCACACAGGAAAATCAAAGAAATGGATATTTAGAGCCACTTTAGAGCTCTGACACCACTCCGTTCAACCTATCAGCTCCCCAATGCTTAACTGGACGGACTGGTTATATAGTTCTGTTTTAGTAGAAACTTGATTAATTCGTTCTTGTATAAACAACTAAAGGCAAGGCTTCTGATCACACACTTGTCGTCTGGGGACCGCCCACATTCATTCAGTTCATTCATTGTTCTGTTGTGGATTCGAACCACTAGCACAAATTTGATTTTGAGTCAAAGGGCGCTTTTTTAGGATTTCCAGTCATTTTACCTTTTAGAACCTCTCTTTCTAAGTTATGTTTTTTTATTGTTGTCAATTTCCATTCGTTTAGTACGAGATCGCTTCACACCTTGCGGTGCTTACACCTCTCGCCTATCGAAGTTCAGTTCAAAAACCTCATACGAGAACTTGTATAGAGAAGGATTTCCTGCGGTGTAGCAGTTCTTCCATACCAACTTAGCTGCCCAGCGCTGCTATTCGCATAACAACCGGTACACCATAGGTTGACCCAGCCCAGTCCTCTCGTACTAGGGCTGGCTCCTCGTAGTTCTCCCTTTAACACCAACAGTAGATAGGAACCGAACTGTCTCACGACGTTCTAAACCCGTTCGCCAAAGGAAGGGTTTTCACCAAGGTTAATGTGGTCTCAGCAGGATGTCCGAGGTCATGGACCTCCGGGTGTCCGGGGTCATCATAGAGCAACAACCCACCACCAAGTGACCTGGGTGCCCGGGGTCCCTGGACCCCCGGGTGCCCAGAGTAGGGGCATAACCCTCTGGCTAGTCCGTATGCCCAAGGTCTTGGACCCTTGGGTACCTGATGCTCCCTGCTAATCTGCCTCTGTGTAGTCCTGGTGCCTGACAATCCCAGGTATGTAACCCCTGTTTGGTCCGAGTGCCTAGATTTCTCACGGGCAACGACTCTCTTTGCCATGTGAGGTATAACCCCCCCCCCCTTCTTCCACCTTCAACCCTTATATTTCCCAAGCTTAGCTCCACCATTCCCTAACCCTAATAGCTTGATATCTCTTTCCTCGTCAACCCAAACACTCCGATTCTTTGGGGATATGAGGAGATTCACCCAATCTACATTCTTACCAAATTGATTTGTGTTTGCTCGACTCTTCCATCTTCGATTGGGGAGGGGTGGGGAAGGGTGTTTGGGGAAGTAATCACACTCAACCGGGATAACAACGTCAACGTCAACCGCCGGTTTCTATGCTTAAGAGCATCTCCAATACATGATGTATATTTTGATGGTCCAAACCGGTGATGGTCCAAATTTGGAGCACCAAAAAGTGTTTTTTACATCTCCGAAAAACGTTCGACTCCAATAGATGGTCCAAAACGGAGATTAAAAAAAAGAGCAACTCCAATAGATGGTCCAAAACGAAGATACAAAACCGGCCGGCGGCCACACGGCTGCTGTTCAGCCACTGTACATCCGCACATATTGCAAAAAAAACATCTAAAAACAACATAAAAAATTATACATGTCCACGATACCAAATTATTACATAGTTCTTCAAATCCACGAGATCAGATGCAACACAAATACAACATAGTTTTGCACAATACAATATAGTTTTTCACAAACAAATCATGAGTCTATGCGGCTCTTTCGCCACATTTCCAATGCTCTTCCATCAAATATTTCTGGAGTTGATCATGCACATCGGTGTCTCTAATCTTGTTGTACACCTTCATGAAACGTCTGATGCGCTGTTCTTTTTGCATGGGGTTAACAGGAATGCCCATCAAGTGATAGAAGTTGTAATCTAAATGTTTTCCACGCTCATTCTCAATGATCATATTATGCATAATCACGCAAGCAGTCATGATGTACCAAAGGATCTTTTGATCCCAGAATCTAGATGGTCCTCGCACAATAGCAAACTGAGATTGCAAAATCCCGAAAGCCCTCTCAACATTTTTTCTAGCGGCCGCTTGTGCATTGTGAAAGATGAGTTCTTTCTTACCTTTGGGTTTTGCAACCGACTTGACAAATGTACTCCACCTTGGGTAGATCCCATCTGCAAGATAGTACCCATAGTTATATGTGCGGTCATTTGCTTCGAAGGTCACTGGTGGTGCTTCTCCATTTGCTAACTTGGCAAACAGAGGTGACCAGTCGAGCACGTTGATGTCGTTGCAAGATCCAGGCATCCCAAAATATGCATGCCAAATCCATGTTTCATGATCGGCAACTGCCTCAAGAATGATTGTGGCATCCTTCCCACGACTCTTGAAATGTCCATGCCATGCTTTTGGGCAATTCTTCCATTTCCAATGCATGCGATCCACAGACCCGAGCATACCTGGAAACCCTTGAGCTTTGTTCATCTCCAAAAGTGTCCCGGGCATTGGGTTCTCTCAAGTACTATGGACCAAACACTTCTACCATAGTCATTGCAAATTGCTCGACATAGAAGATAGCAGTGCTCTCTGCCATCGCCAAGTTGTCATCAATGTAATCTGCCGGAACACCATATGCCATCACGCGCAAAGCGGCAGTGACCTTCTGTTCAATACTATGGAAAGCAATCAAGCACAGTTCCTTCTCTGCTCGAAGGCTGGATTGTGCTGCTTCACTGAATTGCAAATGTGGATGAACGAGTCTTTCGACATTCTGAAACGGCGTCGAAAGTAATTCTCCGGGAAAACAGGTGGTGATCCAAAGCATCAACTGTTTGTGTGCATCAATCTGTTCTCTCCGAATGAACGCACGGCCATAGATGGAACCACCGTGCTTTGGCTTCTCCCCCTTGTCCATGGCCACTCGCATAGCAATGTCCTCTTCTTCACGCAAATCAAATTCCTCGTCCGGCGATGAGTCGTCCACGAATGAGGAGTCAACCGAGCTCATCTACATTGCAGACAACCACAGTCAAACATACTATCCAATCCCAATTTAAATCATCAAGTTTCGCTGTTTTTTTACCTTGGGAATTCCGTCGAACACCTTGTGCGTGGGGTGGAAGAAGATGGCCGGCGGTTAGATTGGTCACTGCTGCGGACGGCGGCGCAGAGGAGAAGGGAGCACGACGGCGTAGAGGAGAAGGGAGCACGACGACGCAGAGGAGAAGGGAGCACGGCGGCCGGCGGAGCGGAGCTATATGGGCTGCCGGACCGCCGGAGTCGGCGATTCCAGCCGCGGCTGCACCCTGAAACGGCGGCGCCGGGGCGGCTGCGAGACGCCCTCCGGCGGGGGAGGCGACGCGGGCTAGGGCGGCGGAGGGCAGTGGCGGCGACAGCGACGGCGACGGCGACGACGACTTTCGGCAGCTGGTGCTCGGTCGCGGGCGGGCGGGCGCGAGGCGGAAGGGGAATGAAGTGGTGGTTGGTCGTTTGGCGGGCGGCCGCGATTTTACATCACTTGTATCTCGTGATGTAAATTTGCATCATGAAGTTTTCGATTTTACATCTCCGGGAGGCGGTGGTCCATTTTTTTTTTACATATAGACCGTCTGTTTAACCAGCGTTTTATGCTCACGAAGATCCAAAAGTTAGGTATTTTCACATATGAACCGTCTGTTGAAGATGCTCTAACACACGTGCCACACGCATCACTCTCCTCTTCCCTTATCCTAGCATCAAGCAAGAACGACATGTTTCATTCCAGTCAGACGCTTTCATCCTCTACCTCTTCCTCTCTCGCACCCCATCCTCTCTCTACTCCCCCTGGAGCACCCCGATCGGCCAGAAACCAGTCACATCCTACATCGCCATAAACATACTCTACCCCGCCAGTACCGAACCAAGATATCTACTAGTACATCGGACTAGATAGATAGCGCAATCATCTGCTTGATTGTGGGTGGGTATCTTCCCCCTCAGCGACCACCCTCCCATGTGCCCTATGCAGCGGCATGTGCGTGGAGCTACGGAAGGACGGATACGCTTAAGCCGAACCAGCTAAACAAATCGCAAGACAGACAAAGAGACGGGGGATCAGATCTTGACAAGAAACTTATCTCGGATGAGACGGAGGGCGGCATGTTCTGCGGTTTCGGTTCCAGTTTAATCATGCATGCTGATTACGACGAGACCAAAGTCAAGCTGGCTAAACCCCTGACGTGACATAACGAATTATGAATCCAGTAGCTAGGCATGTGGCATGGATGTTGATGTACCGGCTAGGGTGGGTGGGCGTGCGGCGTAATAAGATATATATTCTGGGAACCTTTTCTGCAAGTGAAGTGCAGTCGCCTGAGAACCAGCAGGCAGGCTTGAGAACCTCGCAACTCCCCCGGCCAAGCCGGACGACGCCTCTCCATAAATATGCAGCGTATGGATAAGACTCAGCGTTATCATGTGAGCCGCATTCACGGCCTGACTTGGCAGTACCAAAAACGGAGCGGCACTTTGGTGACCAAGATCTTGTGACCTGTAAGTAACCACAGTAATAGCATCGACCTATGTGCCACAAAAGAGGGCACAAAAGAGGACCGTCCATGAATGAAGACGCTGGGGCTAGCCGTTAATTTCGTCACGTATCTCATGACATGGAAAAAACAAAGGTGTCATCCGTAGCTAGCTAGCTACTGTAGCTAGTAGTAGTTCCAAACCGGTCCACAGTTTGGGCTCTTGGACTTGGCTGGCTCACGATCATCACATAGACATGGTTACTGCCGGCCGATGTCGTCTTGGGAGGCTGTATGTGGCCTGCGATCGAGAGCGTGCACGTACCTACAGCCACTGCGCTCCACATGTGCCGGCTGCGTAGGACGGATACGGACGGACAAGTTGGCGCGTTGGCAGTTCCAACACATCACCCACATGCATGCACGGCCTCAGCTCATCTCATCGGAGCATATGATTGCAGGCCGCAGCAGCCTACTATCTACGTATCATCGGTGGCGGGGCCATGTTGCCATGCATGCATGGCTCGTCTTGGGATGCAGACCAAAGAAGCTATGCCCGCGTGCTGTCCCTTTTCACCGTTCTGACCTTATGAGGAAACGTTGGCACAAAATAAACCCCTTCAAAAACTATTTCACGATCTGACCCTTCTCGAAAACGCCACAGGCCGTGGCTTTGCTGAGCTATACGAAAACACCAACCCCTTGGCGTTGCCACCCAAATGCCAAACGCTAGTGCTAGTGACGTTTCAACTAGCTTGTTTAGATTTGCCACTTATTTATGAAGGGGAGCAACGCGGGCTCGTTCGGCGCTTCTAAATAGAGATGAAACGCCACGGCTTGTCGCGCTATCAAAAAATGTCAGGTCGTGAGGTAGTTTTTAAATGAGTTCATCTTGTGCTGAGATTTGCTGAGAAGGTCAAAACAGTGAAAAAGGCCCTGCCGCCCTGCGTGCTCATCTTGCCTTGTGCATCCGTCCATTGGCTCCCACTCTGCTTTTCATTCATCCCACACTCTGTTTTTCGGCCGTGAAAACAAGATAATAACAGTGCTCCACCAATAGCCGCACGTGTGGCACCGGATGACTCTGAGAACGCAGCCACCAATAGCCGTGGTCTTGCTTCACTGTCAGTGTCACTGTACTAGTAATATCTTTGTCATGCCACTCGCCCCCTTCCTTGGGCCAACGGAAAAGGATGTTTGGAGTGGCAACATTGACCGGAGTGCGTTGGACAGGCGTCCAATTAATTGTCTGGATAACCCAACAGTTATTAGTTTGATCAAGTGATTATGCTATAGTACTAGAGTAGTAGGACCACGAGTTACTTATTAAACTATCACTAACATTTCTCTTTGTTAATTACTCTGTGAGAGGCTTTCAAGCACTTTCCTAGTACTGCATTTCCAACATGGCTTCTATCCTTCAGTTTCAGGTTGATGATTAGAGTGAACTTAGGCAAAAAATAATAATAGTAGCCACCTAGTATGGGCTTTTGACCTTGTTATGCCAGGCCCTTAATGTTTCAAAACCTTTTTAGCCTCACTCATTGGCTAATAATTATCCTTGATTTTTTCTGGATTTTACCTTCTGTTGTTAGAATTTAGAATCAGAAGAAGCTCATGAAAAGAAAAATAGAACGACAATTCAGCACCAAACAAATGCTCCCTTCAGACAGCAGCACCATGTGTGTGCTACCGATAGTTTGAAGCATCTTATCACAGTTTTGTTCAACCACTGGCTAAAACTTCAAAAACTACTATATCATCAAACGTGCCTGGCAGGTGCCAAACATTTCACCTTTTTTATCTATATTAAACTGCAACATCAGTAATCATCATCATTACTTAGTAAAACAACATGTCTTACCAATAAATCAGACAGTGGGTTATAATGGACATTGACATATTGTACTAGCACAAATGCCCTATTTTACTAACCTAGAATTGTTAAACTAAATTCAAGAAAACATGTAGGATCTTCAAGTTGAGGGAAAATAAAATGGTAATGTTAAAAATACGATGTCAGATTTTTAACCATGGCAAATCGAAAAAAATTCATGCTTGATAAAGAAAATTGTCATCCTCACGACAACTAAATTTGAAATGAAAACGTTCGATTTGCCATGCTAAAAAATCTGACGTTTGATTTATAGCAAAATCCAAATAAATAGAACTGTCATCATGTTCATACCGGTAGCCAAATTTCTCAACTACTACTAGGTATGGATCGATCTCCGTGTCTCTAGGTACTTGTGTAATCTTCTTGGAAACAAATAACTTGCGTTCCACTCAACTCTCTGCACGCAATTACGCTCGTACCCTATCCCTATCAGAAGAGCAATGACTTCTTCATAGAAGATGATGTGCAATCGAGTAGCATCACGTGTATGGGCCTGAATAGCATCATGGCATGAAATGGACTAGGAAATTTATTATGACACCTCAAATCAAAATTGACGTGGAACTACTAGTATAACTCCTCTCGGGGAGCGAAATCATTACATACTGTACTAGATAAGCTTTCCTATGACAAATATAATTAAAATGCAGACCTAAATTCCAGTTGTCAACCAAAGTGCGAAAGGAAGAAGAACCATGTGCTTATAGAAGCATTTAAATGGAAGACAAAGACAGACGGTCGGTATAGCTTCCTAGCTAACGGAGCATATGCACTAACCAAAATGTAGTTACATTTCGGAAATAGCGAAAGACAAGGAGTGTCGGAATAGACCAGGCGCTTAATCAAACATTCAGGAAGTGCGCCTGTGAAGATCAGACACGTACTTGCGTTTAGTCAATAAGTTGTTTAGCTGATAAGAAAAGGATAGACAATATGATAAGAAAAGGATAGATAGTATGTCCAGCTAACAACTGCACAAGCCCATTAACATGGAATGGTGACATGTGAACAATAAGTTAACCTTTTCACTTCGAGAGATTAAGTTCAGAATGTAAAGCGGTATAAAATGGCATCGTCACCAAAAAGCAGTACAAATCGCAAATGAAATGTTACACCAGAAAATAATGAGAGTGGTTTTCGAGGGGCTGATCAAGTTCCGATGCAGTATTATGCAATCCATCCGATTCATGCAGGTCTAGAAAATTGCATTTCATTCATCAAATTCCAGTTTGATATGTTTTCTTACAAAATAGTCTCAGTTCCAGATCTTAGTTTTTTGAGATGATTTCAGTTTAATGCCTTCTTAAAGAAAGTCAGTTTCGCAAAATGTGGTTTCGATTTTTAGTAGTATCAAAGCACCAAGCTATGATGTTCTTCTTTCCCGCAAAAAATAAACTATGATGTTTTTTCATACCTTCGCCGAATTTTTATGGACATGCTCGGGTACCAAAATCGAGAAATATCTCAGAGTGCTGCCAAGGCATTAGAGTTCCACAACTGCTACGGTACAACATATATAGTACAAGAAACCAACCGATATGGTCCATCCTAGTTGCGGCATGGCATCTTATAATAAGAAACAAAAGGTGTCATTTCTTTTGGAGGAATCAAATAACCAACGTCAGCTAGCATTGAAGGGAATAAGTAAGCATCAATGGACTGGATTTTGCACTGGCCAGCTAGGAACCAAGGGTCCAGCCATCACCTTTCAGTAAGAAAATCTTCTATGGAGCCTTCACTTAATAATTTTAGTTGTCTAAGACTTTATTTTGGATATCCGTTGCTTAGAACACAAACCTCGGTGGTACCAACATGGACAGTTAAACCAATAATAGTCAGTATGATCTACGAAGTAAATCATGATTCCATAATGCAATAAAAAAAATCAATTTCATCTGAAAAATGATTCACCACCAGCAAAGATTCCATGGGCCAGTGTAAATCGTGGAATCCATTTGCCATCCTTCATGAAAAGAGGTGTCAACCGACTAAAGCTATACCTAAACCTTTTAAAAAAATTAAATAAAATCTATAAAACTGATACTACCGTGTATGTCCTCCACCTCTAAAACCTAATCACAGGTGGCTGCTGGAACCTCTATCGTAATTTTTTGTTTAATTGTGTTTTTACCAAGCCATGTGCTGAATCTATATGGTAATTTTCAAATAGAAAGGCTAGTGGATGGAGTAAATGTACATCCTCGAACGATATGCGAACTCACAATTATGCAATTCAGAGTATCTCAGGAACCAACTGCTACTTATAAAGGACGAGCAAGCATGGACAGTATTGATTGACAAGAACATCCAGGTTAAATTATGCAATCCTACGGCACTTTGAGTTTATGGAGTAACTTGTGCTGGTGCATAAAACCTAATCTGGTAGCAGGGTCAGATGTCCTCCCTCTGGCAGCTGGCTGGCTCATGTCACCAGAAACAGCACTGCCTGGCTCAAACATTTGCAGAAATCCTAAAAACAAATGAGACCAATCCAAGAGCTAACCCTCGTTGACATTTATTTATAGAAGAAACTCCGCGAGCACCACGCGTTCAAGCTGGGACTTGAACTCGGGTGGGCTGGCACCGGTGGATTGATCAGCAAGGAACAAAGGTTGCATTTTGTGTGGAAGGGGAGAGGCCCCCCGAATTCCCGCAGCAACAGCAACACTTTCCAGCCACCAACTGATGCCAGAGTTTTTAAATGCCAGGGAAAAGGCCAGCAAATGAGGCAGGCTCACACCCAACTAACTCTGTCTCAAATCTCTCGCCTCAGAACATGCGGCAACGCCTTCCAATCATAAATGCACCCCATCCCATCCCCACCCCTGCCCCTCGCAACCGTAATAACCTCCCTCCTCCCCTACAAATAGCCTCCCAACCAAGGCCAGCACAGCACAGCACACCACAGCACGGCACAGAGCAATAGCCATAGCCAGCAGCAATGGAGATAGAGTCAGTCAAGTGTGAGTGCTGTGGCCTGAGGGAGGACTGCACCCAGGACTACATTGCGAGCGTGAGAGGCAGCTTCTACGGCCAGTGGCTGTGCGGGCTGTGCTGCGAGGCCGTCAGGGACGAGGCCGGCAGGAAGAAGCAGGCGCACCCGGGCGTGGAGGAGGCCGTGAGGGCGCACATGGCCTTCTGCAAGAAGTTCAAGTCCAACCCCGCCGTCCGGGTGGCCGACGGCATGCGTCAGATGCTCCGGCGGCGGTCCGGCGACTTGTCCAAGCCGCCGGGCTCCTCCTCCTCCTCCAGCAAGTACGGCACTGCGCAGGTCGGAGATGATTCATCCGTGTCGCTATATTGAGGAGCACACCATTAATTCTATGGCTTGTAGACCGTCCTTCTAGTGCTTTTCTCAGGCTTGAATCTCCTGTTTCTTTTGTCATTTTTGGCATATATTCTTATGATGGCAAGAATTTAGAATGTACAGAAAGTCGTAAATTTCTTCGAAATGGATGCTAATAGATAGTGCTTGGCTTTGAAATGAGACTGCCTTCTTTTTGTTCGTTTTAACAGAAGCAATCATGAGTTGCCAACATATACTAATACTACTTAGATGAGCTAATTGGTTTCTTGTTGCAACCTAACAAAGACAAAGAGGAGGTTAGCATGCATGTGCAAGCAACATTGTTCACACTACTCGCCGTGTCTGACGTGATTTGCGACGCAGACGCTGCACCAAGAATCAAGGCAAAAATCTATTTATCTATATATGTACCGGTATTACCTAAAGCTGGTGGCTGCTGTTGCACTTGCACCACTATACTGTGATCAAGATTATAGTGATAGCATTTGGAACTCCTTTTTATTTCTCCCTTTCCAATGTTCACATTATAGTGATAGCTGCTGACCACAGCATGTGCACTTTGACATCAAAGATTGCAACACTGTGATATCCCAGATGGGTGTGTGGTCATATTACGAACAGGGTGAGGACACTAAATCTTCATCTAAAACATGGTCACTAACAATCAGTTCAACAGTCCTGAAGATAAGGATAGATCTTTACAGGTTACGTCGCTGTATTGTACTCCCTCCGTTCCTAAATATTTGTCTTTCTAGCATTTCAAATGGACTACCACATGCGGATGTATGTAGACATATTTTAAAATGTATATTCACTCATTTGCTCCGTCTGTAGTCAGTTGTTGAAATCTCTAGAAAGACAAATATTTAGGAACGGAGGGAGTATAATCCTTAGGAAGAAATCAGAGACTACGACAAGCTGATAAGTAATAGTACTAGCTAAAGAGTGGAACACTGCTTAAGTGGAGTTGTGATGGTGCTAGACCAAGTTCTACGAATATTGGACAGTGCATAAAACTAGACAACTTATCGTGGATTACTCTTTGGGTTCTGGCACATGGGATGGAATGTTATTTTACTACTCTATCTTTGGCCAAAGATTCCACGCTCAAAAGGCGTACTACCTCCGTCCGGGTTTATTGGTCCCCATTATATTTCGTGTCAAATTTTGACCATAGATTAAACTAACAAAATGTTCATGCATGTTACCAAACATTATATTTTTGAAAACTATGTTCAAATACGAATCCAATGAGATAATTTTTCTTGACATGCATTAACATTTGGTTAGTTAAATCTTTAGTCAAAATTTGACACAAACTACAAAGGGGACCTAGGACGGCTAGATGGTGTCATGGCGAGATGACGGGGCTGCGTTCCTTCCGCTCCTACCGCCCCCTCCTGATCCGCCGCCGGCGGGGCGAACGGCGCCGCCGCGGCCTGCTCGGGAGGAGTCGCCGCTGTCGGGGCGGTCACCTGAGACCGGCGGATCGCCGGATTCGCAGTCTGCGGCGGAGATCGGGGGATTTCTCCATCCGGCCAAATGGAAAATTTTCTTCCAAGATGTCCGGGAAGCCGGCCGTAGATCGGAGGGAGTTCTCTACTCGTACTACCCTTCGAGGTGGACGGTGGTGTGCGATCTGGCTGGTGACATTCTCGGAGGGGAGTATCTCAAAGCTGATGAGAAGATTAATGAAGGTACGAGGTTGCTCATTGATATTTTCGATGTTACCGTTCATTCGCGTGTGCAGGAGGGACCGAAGACTCTTGATCACATTGAATTGATCGATCTCACGGAAGATCCAAAGCCCTCGAAGCCGCGGTTCGGTGGGCGCTTTTGGGTATTGGCTGATGAGGATGATGAGGTGACGCTCGTGGACGACGACGATGCCGGAAACTCGCCGGAATATTCACCGACGCCTTCGTCGATCATTTGCGAGGCCTTCGATCAGGGTTACTCTGAAGATGAGGTCGCGGCGATTGGTGATGGAGTGGTGCCACTCGACGATCCGGCGCGGCAAGGGCTATGATCGGAAGATAAACTCGAGGTTCTTCGGCGCATAGTACATCGCCGGACTTCGGCTGCGGCGAGCCGGCCGTGGAAGGGACCGATTCCTAAGGTTTGTCTTCCTAAACCGATTCTATCTGATTTCATTACTGAGAATTCATGGAAGTTAGTTAAGAGAAAGAAGGCTCGGCGATCGTCGGCGGCCATGGTGCCGGCGCCGGCGATCGACCGCAGCGCTGTGATCCGTAATCACCGCGTCGCTCGTTTGAATGAGTTGTTGGGCCGCGAGTCGGGCTTGTCGGTGGGTGGGCCGGTTCTGAGTGAACCGGCCACGATGGCGTGTGGGCTTGTGGACGCAGGGTATGAGGCCCGAGGCGATCTACATCCTACGACTACACCCCCATGCGGACGTCCGGTTCCAACTAGGGTTCGTAACGGAGGCAGACGACTGTGCTTTGCTGATCGCGGCGGAGGGCGTGCTCCTCGTATCCCTCCTCTCCAGGCGATGGCGGGCCGTGGAGTCCCTGCTGTTAGTGGGATGCCTCCGGGCGCTGCGGACCGCGGAGGGCCTACGCAGGCGCCGGCTGTTGGGCGCGGCGGAGGCGGCGCCCCTGCGGGGACAGGTGGCGGCGGCGCCGGTGTGCCGCTTGCTGCCGGCAGTGGAGGTGCGCCGCCGCCTCTGCGAGCGGGTCCTGGTGCGGGCCGTCCGGGGACGGTCGTAGGCGGCCAACGGGCACAAGTGGGCGGGGCCACTAAGACCGCTCCGGCTGGCCGCGGGGTGCCTGCTCCGGTTGGTTCTCGCCCGGCGGCGCCGGTGATGATGGCTGCGGGACGAGGTGGTCCTAGGCCGACGTTGCCGACGCCTGGAGTTGCCGCGGGCCGAGGTACACTGGTAGCAAGGCCTCCGCCTCCGGGTGCTCATGGCCAGCACCCCGTGGCATCGCAGGTGGGAGCTAGACCGCCGCACTTTGTGGCTCGGTAGGTCAATGACGCGGCGACGCCAGTGTTGCAGCAGGCTCAGTGGGGTGACGATGGTTACAATGTGTATGGAGATGGACAACACCGGGGATCCTCGTCTACGGGTGGCGGACGGGGGTATGCCTGGCAGAGTGATGGTTCTGCTGAGAGGCCTTTCTTGGGGCCGCCAGGTGGTTTTGTCGAAGGGGCTGCTGGGCCGGCTCATCGTAACCGAGGCGGTTTCCGTGGCAATCGTGGCCGAGGAGGCCGAGGGGGTCGGTACCGTCCAAGGCAACATCATACTTCGGTTGAGACGATGGTCGACGCTTTTGCTGAGGAGACAGACTTGTCTTGCCAGGCTATGGATGTGGTGACGGAACTGGCAGCTGTCGAGGTTCCGGTTGAGGTCGATACTCAGGCTATGTCGGTGGAGGGTTCTGACAGATCTGAGGTGGACAGGGCTGCAAAGTTTGCTAAGAAAAAGGAAAAAATGCTTTGTTATCGATGTGGCGATAAGGGTCATTTTATTGCTGAGTGTGTGGCTGTTCTTTGTGATACTTGTGGTAAGCCTGCACACGAGTCTGGTGCGTGTCCGCTGCTGCGGGAGCAGACACCGAGCCTTATGACATATGGTGTCTTCTGTTCTGAACTCACATTTTTTGAGTCACCGACTGAGAGGGAGGTTCCTCAGGAGGAGCACAGTACGACAACTGGGGTAGTGAAAGTAACTAGAGGACAAGTGTCTGAGGCTCAGATTATTCAGCGTCTCCGGGAGCTGGCACCAGGAGACTTCCATTGGGAGCTTGTCAGGCTGGAGAACAACTTATTCAGGGTTCAGTTCCCAACTGTGGAGGACTTACAGAGGTTGCTGAGCTTTGGGATGTGTAAGGTCCTAGGTACAGAGGCCATACTTGAGTTCCAGGAGTGGAAGCTGGTTGAGCCCCAGGGTACACCCCTTATCCAGGCCTGGTTGCGCTTTTCGGGGGCTCCGTCTGCGCTTCTGCGGGACGCCAATGTGGTTGCTAGTCTCGGTATCATGGTGGGAAAGACCGAGCGAGTGGATATGGCTTTTACTCGAGCTCATGGGATTGCTCGCCTGTTGGTCAGTATTCTGGACATCAACTTCGTGCCCGACGTGGTTAAGTGGGCGTTTCGTGGGCAGGTATACAGTCTTGAGATTGAGTTCGAGGATGATAGCCTCTTTGCCCAGGCTCCAGCTGCCACTGGCGATGACATGAGTGAAGGTGACGACGAGACGGCGGGTAAGGAAAAAACGGCCGATGATTCTTTGAGTGAGATGGCCAAGAGGCCGGAGCCGACGAGTAAGGCAGCAGGACGAGGGGCGGCGCCTGGAGCGTCTGTGCCAGCGACCACTTTGAGATTCGGTTCTTTTGGTCCTGCGTCTGCACCACCGAGAATGTGGAGTGAGCGGGTGGAGTCTATTGAGGAGTTCGAGTACTCTTTACCGGCGTTGGATTTTGAGGACGCGGGTGTGGAGGGTTCTGGTGGAGGTGCGAGGTTGGATATTGTGGACTCGCCTACTTCTACGTGCGGTGACGTGGCCGTGGTACAGGAGGGGGGTCCGATCTCATCTGGGGGTCCGGATCAGGGTGCTTTGGAGGCCCCCCTCAGCTTCTTCCTGTTGAGGATACCAGGAGAGACGATGGGACGACGGTTGGGGGCCGGGGCAGGTGGCCTCCGCTCCTCTTACGCCTGTGGATGGGCGGCCACTGCAGGCGGCAGCTCAGGTTCAGTGGGAGGGTGTGGGGCAGGTGGCCTCAATACTCCCGTCTGCTTCGGTGCCCGAGGGGGGCGCCCCGTTCGGGACTGTGGCGTGCACTTCGGACAGGCGGTCCGGAGTGGATGGGGGGAGGGGGCAGGTGGCCTTCGCTTCCCCAGTGCTGGACTCGGCGCTCTCATCTGGTAATGGCGACCAGGTGGATGTTCGGGGAGTGACAGGCGGTCGCTCTACGGATAAATTCTCGCGGGAGGAGGTCATTATGTTTGGCGGGATACCGGACCAGGCAGCTGAGGGCCGACGCATGAGTTGTCGGCTTCAGAGCCATCCGGAGGTGGACGACATGCAGCAGCGCTGTGCCGTCAGGGCGGCTAAGCTTCATGAAGTCCAAGTCACAACTGGTATGTCCGTAAATACTTCCAATACTATTATGCATTTCTCGCACGATCAAATTGTGGATAAGGCACACCAATTAGGAATTTCACTTGGTAGTAATGAGGGTGAAGTTACTAATTCTGTTAACGATTTGCTTGATCTAGAAGCCGAGAGGGCTTTGTAAGTAATTCGTAACTTAGCTGCGGTCAAACCAATGAATGACTCTGAGATTGATGCCTTGGGAGTTCGAGTACTTGATAATTTCTGTCATGACCTAGCACCGCCCCTCCAGGAGCCGGAGGAGGAGGACGAGAATATAGGGTTGGAAGTAGATAACCCAGCGGTTATGGGCACTTTGGACCGGGAGGGCCCGACCAGCCCTAAGCGCAAGTGGAAGCGCAAAACTTACTCGATGTCCGCAGTCCGTAGGAGCGCTAGGATTCGCACGGCTAAAAAATTTCATGATGAGATATGAAAGGAATCTTTTGGAATAGCAGAGGTCTTAAGGACTTGGCTAAAAGAAGGTTCCTTGCGGAGGCATCTATTGAGCATAGTTTGGACTTTATTGCCTTGTCGGAAACGGGTAGAGCAAATTTCTCACCTCAATTTCTCAATACGTTGTCGGGGGGGGATGGAGTTTGATTGGCATTGTCTTCCGCCGAGAGGCAGGTCGGGGGGAATCTTACTTGGTGTTAGATGTGACTCTCTTGAAGTTCGCAGTGTGGTCATGGGGGATTTTGCGGTTAAGTTCAGGGTGCGTTCCAAAATTGATGGTTTTGACTGGGCTTTGGTGGCGGTGTACGGGGCAGCGCAGGCCGAGTTCAAACCTGATTTCCTGGCAGACCTTGTTAGAGTCTGTGGGTCTGAGCGGCTCCCAATTCTGGTTGGGGGTGATTTCAACATTATTAGAAGGCGCGATGAAAAGAATAATGACAATTTCGATGGGAGATGGTCATTTATGTTCAATACCATTATTGAAAGCTTAGATTTGAGAGAAATTGAGCTTTCAGGTAGGAAGTTCACCTGGGCTAATGCGATGCCAAATCCAACTTACGAGAAGTTGGATCGGGTTCTGGCTAGTGTTGCTTGGGAACAGAAGTTTCCAGTTGTAGCTGTTCAGGCTCTTTCTCGCGGGATTTCTGATCACACTCCTTTGTTGCTCGATTCTAGTGGGGCTACTTACTCGGGTAACAAAAATGTTTTCTCTTTTGAGCTGGCGTGGTTTGAAAGAGAAGGATTTTTGGATCTTGTTGCCAGAGAGTGGGCCAGAGATGTAGGAGGTACAGGTGCCATTGAACGATGGCAGAACAAGATTAGACATCTCAGAAGCTTCCTTCGTGGGTGGGCTAAACATCTAGGTGGAGTGTATAAGGTCGAGAAGGAAAGACTCCTTTCACTTATACAAACCTTAGACATAAAAGCAGAAACTATGGTTCTGTTACCCACTGAGCTTCATATTAAGCATGAGGCTGAGATGAGGCTGAAGGATTTGCTCCGTGAGGAAGAATTAAAGTGGGCATTGCGGGCAAAGGTGAGAAAAGTTGTCCAGGGGGATGCAAATACTCAGTTCTTCCACATGATTGCCAATGGCAAGCACCGGAAGAAGAGGATCTTCCAGCTAGAGCAAGATGAGGGTACAATAGTCGGCCAGGACAACCTAAAAATCTACATTACTGAATACTATAAACGGTTGTTTGGACCACCAGAGGAGAGCTGTGTATCCCTGGATGAGTCTAGGGTTAGCGATATTCCTCAACTTACTTCTGTGGAGAATGATGTGTTAACTGCCCCTTTCTCGGAAAAGGAAGTTTTCGAGGCTATTGCCAAGATGAAAAGTAATACGGCACCAGGGCCGGATGGTTTCCCGGCTGAGTTTTACAAGAAGTGTTGGCATATTATCAAAGGGGACCTGATACCGATGTTCCATGATTTGTTCTCGGGACATTTGCAGCTGTTCCAACTTAATTTTGGAACGATAACGTTGTTGCCTAAGAAAACAGATGCCGTGAGAATTGAGCAATTTCGGCCTATCTACCTTCTCAACGTCAGTTTCAAAATATTTACCAAGGTTGGCACGATCAGGCTTACTCAGATAGCGCACGCTGTAGTTCAACCTTCTCAAACGGCTTTCATGCCGGATAGGAACATCCTCGAAGGGGTTGTCGTCCTTCATGAAACGCTACATGAAATTCATACGAAAAAACTAGATGGGGTTATTTTCAAAGTGGATTTCGAGAAGGCCTATGATAAAGTCAAATGGCCGTTCCTCCAGCAAGCTCTACGAATGAAGGGTTTTGATGAGCGCTGGAGACATGAAGTGGAAACTTTCACGCAAAAAGGCAGTGTTGGCATTAAAGTTAATGATGACATAGGCCACTACTTCCGAACGCACAAGGGTCTGAGACAGAGCGATCCTATGTCGCCTATTTTGTTCAATATTGTGGTTGATATGTTAGCGATCCTGATTGGGAGGGCCAAAGAGGCCGGTCGGGTGGAGGGAGTGGTGCCTCATCTGGTGGATGGTGGTCTGTCCATCCTGCAATACGCTGATGATACAATCATTTTTATGGAACATGATTTGGCCAAAGCGAGGAACATGAAGCTAGTGTTATGCCTTTTCGAACAATTGTCCGGGCTGAAGATTAATTTCCATAAAAGCGAGTTGTTCTGTTTTGGTAGAGCCAAAGACGAACAGGAAGCTTATACACAATTGTTTGGGTGTGAAATTGGGTCTCTACCTTTCACATATCTTGGTATTCCAATACACCATCGTAAGTTAACGAATGGTGAGTGGAAGTGCATCGAGGATAGATTTGAGAAGAAACTAAGCTGTTGGAAAGGAAAACTCATGTCTTATGGAGGCCGGTTGATTCTGATTAACTCGGTGCTCACGAGTTTACCTATGTTTCTGTTATCTTTCTTCGAGGTACCAGTGGGGGTGAGGAAAAGGCTAGACTTTTATCGTTCTCGCTTCTTTTGGCAGAGTGATGAGTCTAAGAGGAAGTACAGATTGGCCAAATGGGATATTATCTGCAGACCAAAGGACCAAGGAGGACTTGGTATTGAAAACCTTGAAGTCAAAAACAGATGCCTCCTTAGTAAGTGGCTGTTTAAGTTGTCGTCTGAGACAGAGGCAACTTGGGCGCAGATTTTACGTAGTAAATATCTGCACTCAAAGACTTTATCCCAAGTCACTCTCAGACCTACAGATTCGCCGTTCTGGAAAGGGCTCATGAGGGTTAAGGCCGCTTTCTTCAACAGAACGAGATGTATTGTTGGTAATGGAGATGATACGCGATTCTGGGAGGATACGTGGTTGGGTGACGCGCCTTTGGCTACACAATATCCAACACTATATCGTATTGTTTAGCGTAGGGACGCTCTTGTTGCGACGGTGATGCAGTCTATTCCTCTAAACATGCAGTTTAGGAGAGTGCTTGTTGGACCTCGATGGGAAGCATGGCTTCACTTGGTCCGTAGGCTGATGGACGTTCAGCTAAATCCTCAGCCCGACCAATTGTGTTGGAAACTAACTAAAACTGGGGTGTTCACGGTAAAATTGATGTATATGGATATTATTAATTCATCTGTGATACCTACGACTAAGGAGGTCTGGAAAGTTAAGGTTCCTTTGAAGATTAAAGTGTTTATGTGGTTTGTGCATAAACAAGTTATTCTTACAAAGGACAATCTAGTTAAGCGCAACTGGACAGGATCTACTAGGTGTAGTTTCTGTGATCGGGATGAGACTATCAAGCATTTATTTTTTGATTGCCCGTTGGCACAAGGGTTGTGGCGCATTGTGCAAATTGCCTTTAATATTACTCCACCGAGATCGATAAACACGTTATTTGGGGCGTGGCTGTTTGGGATTGAGTCCGAAACAGCCAGACACATTCGTGTAGGAGTATGTGCGTTATTATGGGCAATTTGGAATTGCAGGAATGATTTGGTTTTTAACAGGACAACAAATATTCATTTTTTGCAGGTGTTATTCCGGGCTACGGCGCTGATCCGTACTTGGTCCTTACTCACTCCGATGGAGGCCAGGGAGCGTTTGGTTACTGGATCTGTCCGGTGGGAGACGGTAGCGCGGGATATCTTCAACCGGTTTGGATGGCGATCATGTAATAGGATAGGAGTTTAGTTTACCTATCTGCTATTTTGCCAGCCGGGTTGTGGCTTATCTCATTTCTGCCTTGCAGTCGATGCTCTATGTGAGCTATAGGTTGCTTTGGTTCCTTTTTCTGTAAGACCTTTGTTCAGAACCTGTTTATTTGTTTAATAAGAGAGGCCGTATGCATCGATCTGATGCAGAGGCCGGGGAATCCCCCCTTTTCAAAAAAAAAAACAAAGGGGACCTATAAACCAGGACGGAGGTAGTACAACTGTTTGTTACTTAACTATTTGGTTATGTGCGGATGCATAATTTACTACTCCCTCCCTCCGTCCCAAAATAAGTGTCTCAACTTTATACTAACATTAGTATAAAGTTGTATTAAGCTTCAGACACTTATTTTGGGACGGAGGGAGTATTTGTGAGATACAAATGGGACTTTACAACCTATCAGTTTATCACCATGCAATATTGTTCAGTCATGGGCGGGCTCACAGCCCTATTTCCTCCGAAACTGGTGCAAAACTGCAGTCCATGCACACCAAGTTTCAGGGATGTGCATGTATTCTGAAGCTGCCGTGGGCATAAACTGTGATTCATCAATGCCCGTCCATGAGCTCACACACACACACAAACACACACACACACACACGAGAGAGAGAGAGAGAAAGGGACAGCCCGGCATGGCAGGGAACACGGCCCGCTAAAAAGTTTTAAAGAACTGATGATATCAAGGAGCACGCACCTGTGCGTGTGCGCATACCATCGAGCACCTTGCGTGCATGCCGGCCTGGCCCCTCCCACGCGGCCACGCCACTTCAACCCGGCCGCCATAGATCGATCTCAGGACAGTGGAATCCGTATCGAGCAATGATCCGCAGCCCGCAACTTGAATGATTTCATGACGGCATCATGTGGATGCCCGAATCCACCAAAGAGAGACAAAAAAGGAAGAGGAGTAAATCATTGTGGGAGCACCCAAGGATTGCGCGCGGTTGCCATCGCACTCGATTGGGCGCGGGCAAATGGATGGGGCGGGGTGATCAGGGACAGGGAGCATCGTGGGCTAGCGCGGATCAGGATGTACGTAGCAGGGGATAATCTCGCCCGCGGCTCACGGCGCTCGCGCCGAGGAGGATGCGCGCCCCTGCCCGGACCAGGAGCAGAGCAGGACCAGGATGAGAGCAATGTGCACGTTGAAGGTGGACAGAGTCGACGATGATCCATGGCTCAGATTGCATGCCAAGTAGGTGGTCATCAGGTGAAGCAGAGCCAGAGGGAGCTTTTGGATCATATTAATTATACTACTCCCTCTGTTCATTTTTATAAGGCCTAAAGACATTTCAGACAATGTGCAAAATAGCCTATTTTCAGTTGTCTGAAATGACTTATAAAAGTGAACGGAGGGAGTACCACAAATAGTACTAGTAGAATGAAAGTTTGTAAACCTTATGACGATCAGACTAAATTACAGTCCCAAATGCCTGCCTAAGGTTAAAGATCTTGTAACTGAGAGCCATGAAGGGCATGTGCTCCTGTACTTGTGACCTTGTGATGTATGTTGCGGAATGGTGTTTTGGATATTACAATGTTTCATTGTTTGTGATATGTGGGATATAAAAGATCGTTATATATGTTTTGTTGCAGGGTAAATCGGAAAACAAATTTGAAACCCTGTTGCTGACTGAAGATTTGTTGAGTGTTACACTTGGTAAAGGCATGTGTGTCGAGTGAGTGCCACACTCGATCGGCGGAGTTGTTATGTGGGGTGATCTGGTAACTCCTAGGAGGCTTCGCTTCGCCGAGTGTCCACAAAAGGCGCTTGACAAAAGCCGAAATGTGGCACGTCCTCGTAGCGTGGCAGCCGGATGGTATGCCGAGTGTTGACATTCGGCGGAGAGCATGTGTCTTTGCGGAACCAACGGTCCACGTGGCACCCTCATGTGCATCGGCCTTCGTCGAGCGTTGGCGCACGACAAAGAGAATCTGTGTTTGCCGAGTGTTGGCTTTCGGCGAACTGGCAATGCCACATGGCGACCTCCTGTGCATTGCCCTTGGCCGAGCGTTAGCACTCGACAAAAAGCTTATTTGCCAAATATCTATCTTCGATGAACTAAAGGGACACATGGCGACCTTTTGCGCGTCGGCTTTTGCCGAGTCTACCCGGCAAGCACTCAACACACACTGGTGCCACATGGCAATCACAGTTTCGTCGGTCGTCTGTCAAGCCACTTTATTGTGCTGAGCACCCATGCATGCCCGCCGCTCAACAAAACCTTTACCTGGTGCCCGACAGAAGGAACTCAACAAACCTCATTTTGTCCGGAGGATGTATGTTGAGCAGCCTTCGCCAAGTAGAACACTCGACAAAGCCTTTGCCGGCAAAAGCGCTGATTCAAGTAGTGGTAACTACTGTCGCCAAGGTCTGTAATGACACCTAGCTTGGAGGTCCATCCTCCGCTGGCCGACACCAATGCCACCTCGTTACCCGTATGACAGCTTACGACGCCTCGTCGATGTCCACCTCCGCTAAGGACACAACCTTAACGATGCTCCACATATCCATCTAAGTGCTGGGACAACTTATTTCAGCGTCAGGCAGGCACATTCGACGCTCTGACGACATTGGTCCTCAAACCCTTTTTCTTTGTCTTCACGCAATTCTGTCATCCGCTTGGTTCGATTGGCCCGTTGGTTTTCCAGATCACCTTAGCGAATGAGCTCGCCAATCGCCATATATATGATGCCGCATGGACGACGATACGAGCGGTGTAGAGAAAGCTAAGCCAGAGGGTCTCATTCCCCTACCTCACAGTGCCGAAGAGGTGCGGTGGCTAGATGCGAGGGAAACCGAGTAGATTTTGGGGACGGCCAAAAAGTTGTTCCTAGCTAGACCTCGTGCGTTCTCTAGTGATTCTATATTTCACGTAAACTCGGATTGTATCCGCGAGGCACGCAGCCTTGATTATCCTTATCAATAAAGCTTGAAATTCTCTCAAGAAACAGAGATAAATTTGACAAAATTAGGCTTGAACCTCTGTATTTCGTTTTTTTAGGCAAACCTCTCTATTTCGTAGAAATGGAAAGGTAGAAGTCATGTCCAGGTCCAGCCCAACGAGGAGAACCATCTGACAAAGTCCAACTTATCGCCACGAAGAGAGCTTGTAAGCCCACTGGGCCCAAGCCGCCTCCAGAACAACACCAATTCACCACCGATGCAGAGGCTCTCGCAGGTCGCGCTCCGCCGCCTCCTGTCGCCGCCGTCGGCCGCGGCAGCCGCTCGCCGGGCAGCGCCGGCGGCCGCGGAGGCATGTTTCAGCGGAGCAGTACCTATCCTACGCCGCGCCGGTGGCGCCGAGGTACGCTCCCCGGTCCCTCCTGGGTTCTGGGTTCTGGGTTCCTTCCACGCCATGCTCTAAGCTTCCTGATTCGTGTGGTCTGGTTTGGGCTCTAGGTCGCGGCGGGCGGTTGGAGTGGCGGATCTGGGATCCTCTTGTGCCGCAGGCTCTGCACCTACAACGAGAGAGGTACTATGGCCAGTGCCCAGTGGCTTCATTTCACTTCCTCAAATCTATGATGTTTCGCTGTTCATGGGACACACTGATGAAAATTGGGGTCAAAATGGCCATGAGTTACCGTGTGTTTTTTGGCTGTGGATGGTGATTGTTTGATTGGTGAACGATGTACATGTGCCTGGATCAGTGAATGTGAGATTGGTGTATAGGGGACCAAGAGGCATGTTTAATTGTTTCACCGTCTCGCCGGTAATCGCTTTCGCTGGATAATGGTGTTATCAGTTTGATCCGGTGGTTCCTGCGTCCGTCCTGTAATTCTAGTGTTTTTCTTCGAGAATACCCTGGTCCCAAACTCACCTTGTCAGACTGGTGGTGGTGCCTGTAGAATTAATTGCCTTACAGCAGGATCACTAATCACTACTCCCTCCGTCCGGAAATACTTGTCATCAAAATGGATAAAAGGGGATGTATCTAGACGTATTTTAGTTCTAGATACATCTCTTTTTATCGATTTTGATGACAAGTATTTTTGGACGGAGGGAGTATGACTTAGTAAGTTATGTTTCAGTGTTTATGTTCTGTATCCACATCCACATACTCTTATGTCACTATACAAGTATGGGGCTATGCTGTGGTAACTTGTGTTGAAAGTAATTTGTGAAAAAGAAATTCAGGTGTTCCTTTATTTTGCGGTTTTTGCTATTCTTTTTTTACTGTATGAATACTTCCGTCCAAGTGAAATCCATATATAGAATTGTCTAACTTGAACTAAAATGGTGCACAGATGACAGGGCACTTGAGGAGGAAGTTGAGAAGAAATTTGGATGGATATTAAAGATATTCTTCATAGGGACTGCTGGCCTTGTTGGTTGGCAATTCTTTCCCTACATGGGTATGATAGCGATTTCATATAATGTGCTAACAAATGTGCCACTTCTGGATACTCTCCTTGTAGTTACCAGCTTAGAACATTATGCTGGTGAACTTGAAATTGCTTCTGTCTGACAAGTTTTCAGGGGATAACCTACTACAGCAATCCATTACGCTTTTACATGTCAAAGATCCCTTGTTCAAGCGGATGGGGGCTTCCAGATTAGCTCGTTTTGCCGTTGATGGTAACCAATTTTATCCAAGCATTTTTAGAGTTCTGTTGCAATTTATTTCTGCGTGCTGGGCTTTAAAACATATTATGAATTACTCCCTTTGTCCAGAATTAACTGTCGCTGAAATAAGTGTATCTACACACTGAAACATATCTAGATACACTCATTTCAGCGACAGTAGATACACTCATTTCAGTGACAGTTAATTCCGGGCGGAGGTTTACTTGCTTAGAGAGCTAGATCTAGACTAGTGATAGTATTTCTTGATTTTCTTCAATGTTAGCACAGTTCGGTGGTAGTTTAGGAAAAACTTGAACCAACTGTCTCAAACTAACAAAGAAATACGTAAACCTATCATTATGAATTAGCAGAACTAGACTTGGAAACCAAGAAAGACCTATCTGCTGGGTGCAGGACTCCATGGCATGACAACTTATATTCTGTCACTCTATTTGTATCTATGATCTATCTCCCGTACCTCAAACTTTTCGTCTTTCATGTGCACAAAGCCTGAACTGTTAGATGGCTCCCTGAATCACATAAACTTATTTCTACCACATATTGTTCATGGCAAATAATCACCACTGATTGATTTATTTAGGAAAATTCCTGCTTTGTGTAATATCTCTTAGCTTTGTAAAAAAATGAAATCATAAAGTTAGAATGTTACATCTGTTGTGGAGAGTATGAGCAATATATCCAACCTGTTCCCCCTTTTCTCAGAAATAATAATATCCAACTCATTGCTTGGTCCTGCCATTTTGCATACCCCTGCATGAGAATGATCCAGCATTTCATCTTAGCAGTTATTTGGACTTGAGCAATGTCAGACTCATGAGATTATGGGCTTCTTTACTAACAATTATGCGTGTTAGATTGCTACTAGTCTATCACATGGGATGTTGGTCATTTGTATCATCTGGTCCATTTCTGCGGCAGAATTCACTAGAGTTTATCAGTGAAAAGGATGTATCCATATGAAGTCTTGCAGTAGCTAAATTTTCTGTGGTTCCGTTCCCACTCCTGTAACAACAATTAACTCCAGCTTATCTGTACTTAACATATTCTGTCAATGAGATATATTCCCATTTTACTATTGAATGTTGTTACTAATCTCCTACGGGTACAGATGAAAGGAGAATGAAGGTGGTAGAGATGGGTGGAGCTCAAGAAATTCTCAATGTGTTAGAAGGTGCTAAAGATGATAAAACACGCAAAGAAGCTCTGAAAGCTCTCGTGGCACTTGCAAAGTCGGGTGAGGAAAAAACACTAGCCATTCCTATTGACGCATCCTACTTGGTTCTAGCTCCTTGTATCGTTCTGGTATCCGAAGTGGTCCATTTGAATTTCATGCTTGTGCTGTATGTGCAGATAAAGCTGCGGGGTTTTTGGACAAGGCAGGTGCCTACGCCATCGTCGCCTCCACTCCAAATTCCCCCGAATATGCCGAGATCGAGGCCTGCAAGGCTAGCCTTCTCAAGACGTTTGATCAACTGAAGTCGTGATGGTAAATGCCCGGGTGGGTTTATCTGCATGTTTTCTCCAAACTGAAGTCGTGACTGGGCCATTATTTTGATTGAAACAAGAAAACAAGCTCGGTGCACCATTTTCTCTTCCTGGGGGCTCCGATTTGCGACACCCCGGGCTTGTTGCTGGCGCGAGACATTTTGTTCCAAGCACTCAACTTTGGGGTACCTTCTTTGTACTATGATACTGGCAATTGGTCTATGCAGTTCTTTTTGGTGATGGGATTGAAATCACTACTACAATGTTCTCATCAAACGTCTTTAATAAGAATATACTATATGCTGGGCATGAACCTTTTCGTTGTTTCAAACGTCTTTAATAAAAATATACGATCTTAAACTGGACTTATTTGGCTTTTATTCTAGTAACTTATAAACCTTTGTATCTGAATAATAACATAGCCAGTTCATGGAAGACCTCCGCTGTCGTGGGGTCCGAAAGGGATAAGTAGGCAGCTAGCCGGAACTACGGGATGATACTTTTTCTTTTTCTTCCCACATGGGTATGTCCCTTTCTCTGTAATGATGGATGATGATTACCGTGCGGTGCTGTTTGATTTGAGCGCAAAAGGAGATGAGCATGATACATGTCTTGATCTCGCAAATCTGGAAAGCAACTAGTTCAGGGCGAATAATGCGGGTATGTGTTGTTGTTTTTTGTGTTACCTGCATGATCTGGAACTAAATTGTGGTAAGATATATTAAAACTATTATGTATAACATAATATTTCACCTTAATAGCCGCTAATCGCATGCTAGTTATTCTGAATGTACACTGTATTTTCTAAAAATACTCAGTATTCGCACATCACCATACTAATTGCATGCTTAGCACTGGCCTTTGCTAATCCAGAAACGATTGTTTGTTTCACATAAATAAATCTAGCACAACTGAAAGACAACTAGACACGAAATGACTAGTAAATAAATTAAAATTATATTAAAAACCATAACATCTTATATCTTTGATAGCATGCCATTCGTTGGAGATTGAAAATCCCATTGAATCGACATAAAAGGAAAGCCCAATCCGCAAACGCCATAGTGGTACCATGCTTTGCAGACTGCAATAGCCACTCACCGCTTGAAACAAGATCAACAAATTGTTGAAGGAACATCGGTTGGGGCATCACTCCATGCAACACAAGCTTACCGTTCTTCACCACGAGTCCATATAGTTGGAGAAGCCGGACCATGTCGCGAACAAATTGAAAGAAGATGCCAAAGTTGCCTCACCAAGATAAGCTCAGCGACTATTTTTGTGCGTATAAGAATTAAGAGGTACTCACCATTAGGATTTGGAGAGTTTTGTTGCTTAACACATTGTTTCATTTGGATTATTGATAGATGCACACTGTTTTCGTTTGGATTCTCGAGTTTTCCTTTATTTGCAAAAGTTGTTCTCACTTTTCAGAGGTTCGTTTACCTTGGCCTCAGCTACTGCTCTATGAAGAACTTCGCCCCAGGCCAGTTGTGCCGCATAAATCCATAGACCACCATGCTCCACCTTTGTGTGGGCCCGGTGATGCAGTAAGGTACATTATCACATCTGCCTCTTGTAAATACGTTTCCTCTTTAATGAAATCTGTTGTTGGATCTGTAATTGGTAAGAGACATGACAAATTGGAGGGAGTAATATTTTTTTAATTTTTTAATTTGTTTTTGGGCACTTGTATAGAAGGTTGTCTAATTTGTTATGTCGATAGATGCCAGCCGGATGTAAAATTTACACTTTTCTTTATGAACATGTAGAATGCCGATGATTGATAAACATGAAGATGCATGCACAGTCGTAAAAGAGAATCTAGAGTTAGACTATCTTTGAGGGTGACCATCTTATAGTTAAGCCTGGAGAGGTATTTTCATTTGTTACATCAATTCCACACCCTTTGAATGCATGTTCTCCTTGTGACATTTTAGTTGTTTTGCAACGACATTTATTCCAAAAAATTATGTGTGAAAGTCGCCGACATAAGTTTGAGCCAAAAGAAAGAAGACCACACTGATCCGGTCAGGAATGTTCATGTTAAATTATCTGGGGAGCCGAAGAGAAAATGTTGCGACTGACATCACGCTTTCATGCATAGGTAAATAACATTTTCAAGAAAAGGGTATGTAGTATTAAACTATCAAACCATCCCCTAACCGTAACCGTAGTCAATGTCATTTGCAGTTAATGTCAAGATCTAGACGAACACTGAAGAAATGCGCAGCGATTGATAACTGGCGAATACCCGCAGTAACACTTCCCCGGTTATCCAACGGTGGGGATGGGAGTGGGTAAATGAACATAGACGGCCATGATGAGAGATTAAACGGCGTGTGGGGTTTGTTGGGGAACGCAGCAGAAATTCAAAAAATTTCCTACGAGTCACCAAGATCTATCTATGGAGAGACTAGCAACGAGAGAGAAGGAGAGTGCATCTACATACCCTTGTAGATCGCTAAGCGGAAGCGTTCAAGAGAACGGGGTTGAAGGAGTCGTACTCGTCGTGATCCAAATCACCGGATATCCTAGTGCCGAACGGACGGCACCTCCGCGTTCAACACACGTACAGCCCGGTGACGTCTCCCATGCCTTGATCCAGCAAGGAGAGAGGGAGAGGTTGGGGAAGACTCCGTCCAGCAGCAGCACAACAGCGTGGTGGTGATGGAGGAGCGTGGCAATCCTGCAGGGCTTCGCCAAGCACCGCGGGAGAGGAGGAGAAAGAGAGGTAGGGCTGCGCCAACAGGAGAAGAACTTCGTGTGTTGGGCTGCCCCTTTGCCTCCACTATATATAGGGGAGAGGGGGGGGGGGCTGCGCCCCCACCTAAGGTTCCACCCTAGGGGCGGCGGCCAGCCCTAGATCCCATCTAGGGGGGCGGCCAAGGGGGGGAGAGGGGAAACTTGTCCCCCAAGTCAGGTGGAGGCGCCCCCTCCCCAAACCCTAGGCGCCTTGGGCCCTTGTGGGGGGAGGGGGGCGCACCAGCCCACCTGGGGCTGGTCCCCTCCCACACTTGGCCCATGCAGCCCTCCGGGGATGGTGACCCCACTTGATGGACCCCCGGGACCCTCCCGGTGGTACCGGTATGTTACCGATAAAACCTGAAACTTTTCCGGTGACCAAAACAGGACTTTCCATATATAAATCTTTACCTCCGGACCATTCCAGAACTCCTCGTGACGTCAGGGATCTCATCCGGGACTCCGAACAACATTCAGTAACCACATACAAACTTCCTTTATAACCCTAGCGTCATCGAACCTTAAGTGTGTAGACCCTACGGGTTCGGGAACCATGCAGACATGACCGAGACGTTCTCCGGTCAATAACCAACAGCGGGATCTGGATACCCATGTTGGCTCCCACATGTTCCACGATGATCTCATCGGATGAACCACGATGTCGAGGATTCGATCAATCCCGTATACAATTCCCTTTGTCTAGCGGTATTGTACTTGCCCGAGATTTGATCGTCGGTATGCCGATACCTTGTTCAATCTCGTTACTGGCAAGTCTCTTTACTCGTTCCGTAAAACATCATCCCGTGATCAACCCCTTGGTCACATTGTGCATATTATGATGATGTCCTACCGAGTGGGCCCAGAGATACCTCTCCGTCAACCGGAGTGAGAAATCCTAGTCTCGATTCGTGCCAACCCAACAGACACTTTCGGAGATACCCGTAGTGCACCTTTATAGCCACCCAGTTACGTTGTGACGTTTGGTACACCCAAAGCATTCCTACGGTATCCAGGAGTTGCACAATCTCATGGTCTAAGGAAATGATACTTGACATTAGAAAAGCTTTAGCATACGAACTACACGATCTTTGTGCTAGGCTTAGGATTGGGTCTTGTCCATCACATCATTCTCCTAATGATGTGATCCCGTTATGAACGACATCCAATGTCCATGATCAGGAAACCGTAGCCATCTATTGATCAATGAGCTAGTCAATTAGAGGCTTACTAGGGACATGGTGTTGTCTATGTACCCACACATGTATCTGAGTTTCCTATCAATACAATTATAGCATGGATAATAAACGATTATCATGAACAAGTAAATAAAATAATAATAACCAATTTATTATTGCCTCTATGGCATATTTCCAACAGGGTTAACTGTCGTAATTCAAATGTACTCATCACCGTTTATGTTCTACCTTTTCCACTACTCTGGCTCGAACGGGGCATGTTACAAGCCAAACACAAGAAATAAAAGAGTAAGAAGAAAGCGATCCTAACTTTATCTAGTCACTCTAGCTAGGGTTCTCTACTTTCGTTCTTCCCCGACCACGTCCGATCCCGTCCCCATCACCGTATCAAGAGGAACTGATCAAGCGGCTCCGCCGGCGCATCACCGCATTGAGAGGGCATCATCACCATCCATCCGCCGCCATCACCGCAAACCCCATCTCCATCTCCTTGCGACACGTTAGCCGGAGCGGACTCATCTTTGTATCACTTTGGGGCTACCGCCGCCATGCTCATCATGATTCACCCGGCGACGTTTGTGCCTTCGATGGTACTCCCTCCGTTTCAAAATAGATGACTCAACTTTGTACTAACTTGAGTCATCTATTTTGGAACGGAGAAAGTACCAAAAAAACCAAAACCCATGGAAAATAAGAACACACACAGTAATAAGAAAGAAAAAAGAAAAAGAAAGCAGTTTTCACTTTTCACCTCGTTGCCGCATTTCGCTCCTTGGTTCTCTCCGACGCGCAACGAGTCACCCACCCGGAGTCCGTCCCCAGTCCACGGCGAGCTCCGCTTCTCTTCCCCGACGCACGGCGCGGCGCGGCGGAAAAATTAAAGCGGGCACGCGGAGGGGGAAAAAAGCAGTCTTGCACGCACGCACGCACGAACTCCCACTCCCCTCCCCTCCCCGCCGTCTCCCCCCGAGCAGCCGCTCGCCGGATCTCCGCCCCAGATCCACCCCCCATGACGACCTAGCTAGCCGGCCGCCACCCGCCCGCCCAAATGGGCCGCCCCAGGCCGCTCACCTCGGGCGGCATCGACCCCATCGCCGAGGAGTCGTCGCCGTCGCGGTCGCCGCCGCACCACCCCGCGCCCTGCGCCGACCCGGCGGCCCTGGCCTGCGCGATCTCCGCGCAGGCCAGCGCGGTGCTGGCCGTGATGCGCCGGGGCCTCCGCCACCCGCGCGCGGACGACGCGGCGGCCGACCACCCGCTCGTGGCCTCCCTCAAGGCCCTGCGTCGGCTCGCCTTCGCCGCCGCCTCCCCCCAACACTCCCCCTCGCTCCCGGCCGCCGCGCTGCGGCCCTTCCTCGACGCGGTGCGCTCCGAGGACGCCGGCGCCGACGCCACCTCGGCCGCCCTCGCCGCGCTGCACGAGGTCATGGCGCTCACGGCCCCCGCCCTCCCGGGCTCCGCGCTGCGGGAGGTCGTCGACGCCGTCGCCTGCTGCCGCTTCGAGGCCGGCGCCGACCCCGCCGCCGAGGAGGACGTGCTCGTGCGCATGCTGCAGGCGCTGCTCGCCTGCCTCCGCGCCCCCGCCGCCCCCGCGCTCGGCGACCAGCACGTCCTCACCGCCGTCAACACCTGCTTCCGCGTCGTCCACCAGGCCGCCGCCAAGGGCGACCTCCTGCAGCGCTTCTCCCGCCACGTGATGCACGAGCTCGTCCGCCTCGTCTTCGCCCGCCTCCCGCAGATAGGCGCCGGCGGCGACGCCGACGACGCTGCCGTCAAACCAGAGGTATGCTAAGTTCTTCGTAATGTCAGCTTCTGCTTCCGCTATTTTTAGTTACAAATGCCACTCAACTCCGCATTTCACTCTTAAAACGAACACAGATTTACGATTTTCATTTGCTGTATCCAAGAATGCAGCAGCATTGCACACAGTATATGCTACTCCATGAAACACAATATCGCAATTATTGAGAAAGATGCATTCAACCTAACTGATTATGCCGCACTGGTCCCGACCAACTGATCAAGTGAGATAAGAGATACCACTCAATTGGGTAGGGCAGAGAGGCAGGGAAGGCGATTGTTTTTCCTACTGTTTGAACTAAATGATGCACAAAAAACCTAACCCCATAATGTTATTGAGTATGCGAATACTGCAATCGATGTTTGAGCCCTCCAGAGTGATGTTTATCCGGCACCAGCATGACCGCGTCATGCAAGACAATCTTAGGGCAGGTTTAAAACACATAGCTTCAGCCCTTGCAAGTCTCCTATAAGTAGACAAAATATAGCTTCTTTAAATATGTGCAAGACTAGTATGGTCAGGAAATCTCAGTTGGTTGCAAACCAAACAAGAGGTCTGTTTTGACAAAATTTTGGATGGTCCAATGGCCACAATCCAAACATAAACAAGGTACCAAAAAATTTGACGCTTTGGTCACACCAAATTTTTGATGGGGCTAGTTGGGGCTCAAACCAAGCATACCCTTTTGGTACAACCAGTTCATTGGATATCCCAAAAAGTGTTGAAAAGTTTATGCCAACATTCACACAAGATCCGTCTACCACGACATGGAATTTCAGATCCATTTGCTACTATTCACCGCCAAATTTGTCATTTTGTTACTCGACCTGTGATTCAAGCTCAGAATTTTTTATTCAAATTAGATGCAATCTGTAGAACTGCTATCAAAAGAATTCAGAATTTAAACAAGCTTTTGGATCCCTGTATGGGCTAGCGCCGCAGATCACACCTTAGGTCCTTATCTTATACAAGTTTGGGATTTTGGTTAGCTTCTTGGCATTTATTTTTATATCATGTACGTACCATTCTCATGTATTAGATGACATTTTTGCTCCATTTGGTTACAATTGATTTCTGTGTTGTACTCGTGCAGATGGGTGGCATGGATAAGAATCATCCATTTGGTATTGGGCAAATGGAAAATGGAAACGGAAGCTATGTGTCCGAGGCAGGTACACCTGATGAGAATTCTCCGGATGGTAGTGTCCTTGTTGTGGAGCCATATGGAACTCCTTGCATGGAGGAGATTTTCCATTTCCTATGCTCTCTCCTCAGTGGTGTCGAGCTGAACGGGTATGATGAAGGTCAACCTTTGTTTGCTCTGAAGTTGATCAATTCAGCGATAGAGCTTGGTGGGTCTGCAATTGGGAGGCATCCAAAGGTGCTGTCGCTGGTCCAAGATGAGCTTTTCCGAAACCTAATGCAGCTTGGCTTATCGATAAGCCCGCTTACTCTTTCGGTGGTGTGCAGCATCGTGTTGAATCTTTACCATCACCTCCGTAATGAGCTCAAGATGCAGCTTGAGGCCTTTTTTTGTTGCATAATTCTAAGGCTCGCACAGCCCCGATTTGGAGCAACATATCATCAGCAGGAGGTTGCAATGGAAGCTCTTGTGGACTTCTGTCGACAGAAGAATTTTATGGTGGAGATGTATGCCAATCTTGACTGTGACATAACATGCAGGAATGTGTTTGAGGAGCTTGCAAATCTTTTATCAAAGAGTGCATTTCCTATTAACTGCCCCTTGTCTTCTATGCACATTCTTGCTCTGGAAGGCTTGATTGCTGTGATTCAGGGAATGGCTGATCGGATTGGGAATGCAACCTCTGGCCCTGAACTAAGGTCTGTGGAACTTGATGAATATGCTCCATTCTGGACTGTTAAGTGCGAGAATTTTTTGGATCCTCAGCATTGGGTGAAATTTGTCCGCCAAAGGAAGTATGTCAAGAGGAGGCTAATGATTGGCGCTGATCACTTCAACAGGGACCCGAAGAAAGGTCTGGAGTTCCTTCAAGGCAATCATCTGTTGCCCGAGAAGCTTGATCCGCAGAGTGTGGCTTGTTTTTTCCGCTACACAGCTGGTCTGGATAAGAATCTCGTAGGAGACTTTCTCGGCAATCATGACGAGTTTTGTGTTCAGGTGCTTCATGAGTTTGCTCAGACCTTTGACTTCGAGGAGATGAACTTGGATACAGCTCTGAGGTTATTTTTGGAGACATTCCGACTACCTGGAGAATCTCAGAAGATACAGAGGGTTCTTGAGGCCTTTTCAGATAGATACTATGAGCAGGCTCCGCAAGCTTTTGCAAATAAGGACACTGCTTTGCTGCTGTCTTACTCAATTATAATGCTGAACACTGATCAGCATAACATGCAGGTGAAGAAGAAGATGACCGAGGAGGACTTCATAAAAAACAACAGGAGCATAAATGGGGGTAGTGACCTCCCACGTGAGATGTTGTCTGAGCTATACCACGCTATCTGCCGAAATGAGATTAAGACCACGCCCGAGCAGGGCATGGGATATTTGGAAATGTCTCCCAGCCGTTGGATAGACCTAATGCGGAAGTCCAAGTCAACACCCCAGTATATTGTTGGTGATTCTCAACCTTTCCTCGACCACGATATGTTTGCTATCATGTCTGGCCCTACTATTGCTGCCATTGCAGTGGTATTTGATCATTCGGAACATGAAGAAGTTCTGTTGACCTGTGTGGATGGCTTCTTGGGCATCGCAAAGATCTCAGCATTTCATCATCTTGAAGACGTTTTGGACGACCTTGTTGTTTCTCTCTGCAAATTCACCACTCTTTTGAATACCTCTTTGGTCGAGGAACCAGTCACTGCCTTTGGAGATGATCTGAAGGCTAGATTGGCAACTGAGACACTGTTTACCATAGCTAATAAATACGGGCATTACATACGTACTGGTTGGAGGAATGTACTGGATTGCATCCTGAGACTGCATAAGCTAGGGCTTCTTCCTGCCCGTGTTGCTAGTGATGCAGCTGATGATTCAGAAGTTTCTGCTGAAACTGTCCAAGGAAAGCCTGTTCCTAGCTCAATCTCCACATCTCACGTTCCAGTGATGGGTACCCCTCGGAAATCCTCTGGGCTCATGGGAAGATTTAGTCAGCTACTCTCGCTTGACAGCGAGGAACCAAGATCACAACCAACTGAGCAGCAACTTGCTGCCCACCAGAGGACTCTTCAGACAATCCAGAAGTGCCGCATTGATGGCATATTTACAGAGAGCAAAGTTTTGCAACCTGATTCACTATTGCAGCTTGCCAGGGCACTGATATGGGCTGCAGGGCGGCCTCAAAAGGTTGCCAGCTCGCCAGACGACGAAGACACAGCAGTATTCTGCTTGGAACTCCTCATTGCCATCACGCTTAACAATCGAGATCGAATTGTGCTCCTCTGGCAAGGCGTATATGAGCATATTGCCAACATAGTTCAGTCCACAGTCATGCCATGCGCCCTTGTGGAGAAAGCTATTTTTGGCCTTCTGCGGATATGCCAGAGGTTACTTCCATACAAAGAGAACCTTGCTGATGAGCTGCTGAGGTCATTGCAATTAGTTCTGAAGCTGGATGCACGTGTAGCGGATGCATACTGTGAGAACATCACACAAGAGGTTGCACGGCTTGTCAAAGCAAACGCGGGACACATAAAATCGCAGATGGGTTGGAGAACTGTGGTGTTGCTGCTCTCCATTACAGCTCGCCACCCAGATGCTTCAGGGGTAGGCTTCGAGGCTATAATGTTTATCATGTCAGAGGGTCACCTTTCAAGATCAAATTATGCCTTCTGCATCGAAGCGTCGAGGCAGTTTGCCGAGTCCAGGGTTGGTCTAACAGACAGGTCTATTCGCGCCCTGGATTTGATGGCTGATTCGGTCACTAATCTCGCCCGGTGGTCGCAAGATACAAAAGAGGCAGGCGAAGAAGCTGATAGAGGGGTGGAAGCAATCAGGGAAATGTGGCTCAAACTGCTGCAAGCGCTGAAAAAGCTGAGCCTGGACCAGCGAGAGGAGGTGCGAAACCACGCATTGGTTTCGCTCCAGCGATGCCTAACGGCGACCGAAGGGATAGGCCTCCAGTCCGCCACATGGTCGCACGCTTTCGACCACATCATATTCGCTTTGCTGGACGACCTGCTGGAGATCGCCCAGAACCACTCGCAGAAGGACCACAGGAACATGGAAGGATCCCTCGTGCTCGCCGTGAGACTGGTAGCGAAGGTGTACCTTGAGCTGTTACCGGACCTCTTCGGGCTGAGCAGCTTCTGCAAGCTGTGGCTGGGGGTCCTCAGCCGGATGGAGAAGTGCATCAAGGCCAAGGTCCGGGGCAAGCGCAGCGACAAGCTTCAGGAGCTGATCCCGGACCTCCTCAGGAACGTCCTGGCCGCGATGAAGGGCAGGGGGATCCTCGCCAAGAGGAGCACGATAGGGGGCGACAGCCTGTGGGAGCTGACGTGGCTCCATGTGAACAACATCTCGACGGGCCTGCAGTCGGAGGTGTTCCCGAGCCAGGAGTACGAGCCGCCGAGCAATGCCGGTAGCCCGAGAGGGGGGCTGAACGATGCCGAGATCAAGAACTAGAAGAAGCTCATTTCAACAGGGACGTTAAGGTTTTGATATTGTAACCGCATTTCGCCGCCTCCATTGTATGTATATTTGTTCTGTCCGAGTTGAGTTGCTGTTGTGTAAAACGATGTGAGCAGATTGACATGTTTGCGCTGCTGACCTGATGAGTGGCTGTGATGCACGTATCATCATCAGCACTAAAAATGCTGTTGTTTCGCAAGTTTGTGTGCTGGTTTGTTATAAATTTGGCTCATTTTTAAATTAGGGCTCCTTTGGAAGATATGCTTTTTGCACCGGTTCTACAGGAAATCTTTCCTTGTACTCCGTCCGTAAGAGCGTTTAGATCACTACTTTAAATGCTCTTAATGATCTAAACGCTCTTAACAAAAATACAATTTTATTTTGTTATAACCCAATAAGGCTGACAGTTGGGACGGTTTTCAACGAAACCCAGTGGAAGAAATGGTGCTAGTACTAAATCAGCGACAATTAATATGGATTAGAGAGATTATCAAACCGGTTTCCTTCTAAATGGAATCTGTACAACTTCTGCTTTTTTTAGTTCCATGGCATCAAATTTCAGTTCATGTCTTCTATTCTCATCACATTTGTTTCAATCGTGAACATAATTCGAAACATGGCACAAAAGAGATATGACGTGAATAATAATAATTTACAATCACACGACAACCCGCTATCATCTTTTTATTGAGTTGCATACTTAAATACAACGGAGACACAACCCGGAAGCAGCACAGCACAAAAAAACGCAAAAGTAATTCTCGAGAGGATTCAAATCTCGAGAGGATTCAAATCTCCTCAATAATCACAAACCACCCAAGAAGACCTCCAGGCCTTCAGGGATGTGTTGCCCCTCCCTGCATATGATCATTGGCCGGTGCCGGGTTGACCACCGGGATATCCAGGCTGCTGCCTTCCGCCTCCGGGGAGACCTCCCGCACGTCGGCGATCAGCGCTTCCGGCTGCTGGAAGCTGCCCCACTCCGGGTCGCCGATGGGGCGGATGTCCACCCCGTCCACGGCCAGCTGGACCTCCGTGCTCTCACTCGAGACCACGACCGATCTCGAATCGCTCACGCACGCCTTGTCCACGTCGTCGTCCGATGCGTCGACGTGCTTCGTCAGCGGAGGGGAGTTGTCGGCGCCGGAGCATGACTCGGATCTCTCCTCGCATACTTGCTTCGTGCTGCTTTGTTCTCTGCATCAGTATGGTTTTATCTTTTAATCATCACGGGTAATGCATAATGTAAATTCAGATAGATGTCTACTCCCTCCGTCCCATAATATAAGAGCATTTTTTACACTACACTACACTAGTGTCAAAAATGCTCTTATATTATGGGAAGGAGGGAGTATATTCTATGAAGGTTTCATTTTGAAATTGTGTGCGGAAGGAATGAGACGGGGACAAAAACCTCTGCACTTGTGATTGGAGAACACCAATAAGGGCTAAAAGTTCCTCCTTTTCTTTCTCAGCAGCATGCAGTTTTTCAGCGGCTTCCTTGATCCGAACCGCAGCATCCGCTTCAGACACCCTTACCTTCTCCTCTGCTCGAGCAATTGCTGCTTCCTGTATCACTGCTTGCTCTCTAGCTTTTCCTAGTTCAGTGCGCCACATATATGCTTCCTGAAATGCGGCATCTCTTTCCTTCATCAACTGGTCGTTCTCTTTGCTCAGGCTAATTACCTTCTCTTCAGATTGTCGTAGCTGCCATACATCCATCAACCATATTTAGCATTAGAGTTCAGAGCACTTAAATCTTCCAAAATAGTAATAAGCAATACAAAACATAAAATTGACCTTAAGCATGGATTGTTCCATTTGTGTTTCCATTGCTTTTTTCAGACGCTCAATCTCTGAACATAGAAGTCGTCTCTGTTCATCGATTGTATGAGCTGCAGATGCTGCTGCTTCTGCAGCCTCTGCGGTCTCCGTTAACTTCTCTGCAATTTCCTGAATTGTGGCGTCACGAGCACGAATGTCCTTAGCCAAATGCTGCAACTCCTCATCTTTCACTCGGAGAGTCTCCTGGGAAACATTAACACAGTACACAAAGAATTGACCAAATCAATGCCCGTGTATATAACAAGGATACAGAATTATGTAGCTACCATCACACCACCATACAACTTAGTGCCCAAAGATGTAGCCATTTAACAGAACTAGACATGGTAATCAAAGTTTAAGAGATTATGCTGGTCAGTATATAGTTGGAAGGATGACATGCTAGCCACAAAACAAAAGGTCAAAATTGCATACAATAAGCAAGGAGTATTATGTCCAAACAATGAATTCCTCACGTTTACTAAGAATATGTTAGTCTGGTCTAAGACAACCGGGCTAACATTAAAAATGGCAGGGATGATGAATTTGTAATTTTTGATGACAATTACAATATAAGGAAACCAATAGAGAGAACAGTGTGACCATGGTTTGCAACGGCCTGTATGATATCAGTGATTTGGTGCTGGTGTGAATAACGAATTATGTTTGAACAATAAGTGGACTGTACATATGTGAACTGTGTAATAATAAAATAAAATGCTTATTACAATATAAACATATTCAAAAATAAAGCAATATATATTATTAAGAAGTGACTCATGAGTCATGACAGCTCAGCAATGAATCATGCTGGAAAATTTTGTTTGTATGGTCACACCAGCCACAGTTAATAACAATACGGAGCAAGAGATTCAGATAAGAGATTTATCTATCTAGGCCGAGATGAATGCATACCTTCATGATAGTTAAATCATCAAGTTGACCCACATTCGAATTATTTGTACCCAACCCAAGAGCTGCCCTCATTGAAACCTTCAGTGCTGCATCTATCTCCTTCATTGCCTCCAAAGCAGTTGCATTAGCATTAGCAACTGCAGTAGCAACCGTGCCTAATGTAGAAGGAGAGCCATTCCCAGCTAAAGAATTTACTGCCTCTTTATGCGCTTGTAGTACTAACTGAGTTGCACTGTTAATTAAAGATATCATCAGTACCAAATAGTTCAACAACTGTATATACTATAATATTTAGTTTAACTACTGAAAGAAGATTATAGCATAGCCCTGCAATGTACCAAGCTAGTTGGGACCAGGACTCCTAAACTTGAAAGCAGTTCATGGCAACATATAATTATTTGGTTCCATTCAAAAGCACTGTCTTCTAGTTATACCTTACTGGAATACAGAATTAAGAGGTGCATATACAGTGCAAAAATGCAAACTCTAATCACAGGCTGTACAATGAATGTAACACATCGTTTAAATCTGCACCATGAGAGTGCTCCCTTCTACTGGGATAGTGGCACTGTTAGCGATAATCCCATTCACATTGATTGAACGGCTCACCAAGTTTGCATGTTTGCGTTGAGTTGAGCATTTGCCCTAGATACTATACTGTAGAATCATAAAATAAATTTGCAAATGCCTGTACAGAGCATACAATAATATTTTATAGGTAATAGATCGGAGAACTTACTGCAATGTAGATACCCAAGCTTTGGCAGCACCAGGAGTTTCAGCGCAAAGAAAGTAATCTTTTTTCTGAGGAGTTCCAATGTCTGCTAGAGTAAAGGAATGCACCAAAGACTAGAAGGATATAGACAGCTTGTAAAAAAAAAAGCTTAAAGCTCATCAGACGTATACAGGATACAGAAACAACATCCGTCATACTTTGGCATGCCTCTGTAAGAATTGAAGTGCTAGTTATACAACCTTCAAAGTTAGAAATAAAGTAGCAAGAAAAAATTATACTCCGGGACCAATCTTACTGAAAATTTACAGGAGACAAAGTAATGGTGCTTGAAGCATCAAATATAATGGTTCCCTTAACGGCAGTTTCATTCCTCCGAAGTCTGGAACAAGAAAAACACAAAGGATCAGGAGATAGCTGGAGAAATGTTGTTTGGCATTGTAAGTTACAAAAAAATGTGGTGTTCTGTACTTGTATTCCATCTTGCCAGACGTTGGGTCCAATATTATCCATCTTTCGTTCCATTTCCGTAACTGTTTGGAAGAAGATAATATCGGTTCAAAAGTGAAATCAGCAAATCACTGCTCACAAGTAAGAAGCTAATCGGCAGAAAATTATATTCACCAGGATCCTCTTGGACTCATTTGGAAACAGTTATTCAAAGGCTGGCTATCAAATTGTAAGGCCTAGGTACATCACAATCAACCAGATGGAAAAGAAAAGTACACCTCCCCTCCTTGTATGGTGTTCGTAGCCAACCTATCAAATTGTAAGGCCTAACACGCCGAATTGAGCCATTAAACCTAAGTTTTCGACGGCTGCACCCCTCACTAGTTCAAATCTACCAGCAAAATCGAACATTCACACGCCTGATAATAAATAAACCCCTATATGATATCACCCAGCGTCCCAGAGATGAGCGCCATACCGTCTCAGATCGCTTCAGCAGGGGGCCCTGCAGCAAGTACCTCCCGGATCCCGTCGACAGCTGCCGCTTCACCTTCTCCAGGCTGCTCTCCGTGTCCCTGACCCTCTGCAGAATCCCCCACCCCCGCCCGAGCAAATCGTCAGAGAAGACAGACACCAACCAAAGTCGGGAAATTTCAGAGGCGTGTGGACCGGGGCGAGAGGGCGGCGCACGTACCGGGGAGCTGCCGTTGGTGGACATGGCGGGGGCGGCGGGGCCGGGGCCGGGGCTAGGGTTTTGGGGGCGGAGGCGACGGCGACGGACGGCGACGGGGCTGGTAGGTGGTGGTGGTGGAGGGTCGACCGGCCGGTGGGGGCGTTCAGATCGATGGAAATTTCGGTGCCGGAAATGCTTCTGCTACGCTGCCACGAGCTACCCGCGAGCTGTGCTGGCCCCATGTCGCGTGGGCCCGCCGTGCGTGCGTGCGTGCCAGCGAGCAGCTTCTTGGTTTGTGGGGCACGCCAGGACTGCGATGTCTCGTGTGTTGGACAAATGATTTTGTATGGACATGCTGAATTTTAAGTTCAAACACAAGTTTCATTTTAAGTTCAAACTTAAAAAAATGCCAGAATCTTCTTAATCACAACACACACAAATTACCTTCTCAATCACAACACCCCAATTTAGCTTCACAACCCACCATCATCACGGTCTCTCCCCTGAATCTTCTTACCTAGCCCTTTGCGTGCTTGTGTTCTGGCCGCCACCTTGCCCAGTCCGGCTCCCTCGGACATTTCCTCCCTGCTTTGTCCTTGATACCCAATGATAAATTCTTCAGCCATTCATCTTTGTACCAGACACTCACAGCAAATCTCAAAATTCTCTGGGAATATACTCAGGTCCAACAAGCAAATCTTCAAATAGTGAGATAGATCATAATAACTAAGAAGCAATATACGTTTCGCCACGTCCAGCTCAGAATCTTGTTCGAACGAAGAGCAAAGAGAATGCTGCACCCACTCCTGCTTTGTGGTTGGTTTTGTTGCCAACATGCTAGCTATATGGACTATAGCTAATGGCAAGCCATCACACTTCTTTAGTATATAACTAGTAACTTCTTTTAGTTCATAAGGGAAATCATCTTCATGGTCAAAGATCCTTTTCAAGAATAGATTTTCTGAATCATCGATGCCAAGGTGCTTCATAGGATAAACGTAGCCTCCATGTGGAAAGCTACAAGATTTTGCTACATCTTGTATACGTGTAGTAGTCATTACTCGACTTGCAGTATTGTTATTGGGAAAGGCACATTGGATGCCATTCCACGCTTGCTTACTCCATATATCATCAATTAGAACAAAATACTTGTTATTCGGTTGGTAATAGATATCATTAGTTTTGTTGAAGCATATTGTCAAAAAAGAATCATCCAATGAGTAAAATTATAGTGTATATGAAATTTAGCAAGTGTCCCCATAAAAACTATGGAATATCTAAATAAGGAACTATATGATACATAATCTTAGAGAGAAAATAGGCTCGTAGCACATTTGTGTTGCAACATTGAAGTGGAGGGAAATTGTAACCACTGTGCCCAATAAACAATAAATTGTTGAACGCTTTCAAAAGATTATCCACATAATGATAAGAATTTGTTCCCCGAGAACAAAACAAGAGGATGACACTCTGGGTCACATAAGAACAAAGGCGGACGCGCATGTGTCACATGAACAGAGAAAATAACACTAGACCGGAAGAACCACCGTGCCAAAGGAGTCCGACACCACGTCGCTTAGGGAGGGTAGGTGGAGGAGTCACCGCCGTGGGAGGCACGACAGCCGACACCTAGTAGGATGTAAGCACCGCCAGGAGGGAAGAGCAGTTGGGGATGAGTTCATATGTGAGTGTGAGAGAGACCTTTTCCCTTTTTTAACTTGAAAAAAAAGGGCAACCCGGTGCATGTAGCTCCCGCTTGCGCAGGGTCGGGGAAGGGTCCGACCACTTTGGGTCTATAGTACGCAGCCTTTCCCTACATTTCTGTAAGAGGCTGTTTCCAGGACTTGAACCCGTGACCTCATGGTCACAAGGCAGCAGCTTTCCACTACGCCAAGGCTCCCTTTTTTAACTTGAGACGTTAAACATCAATGCTAATTTTGGAATAAAGAAATTAACATGAGACAAGATGGTTGACTAACGGGGAAATGGTTGGCAAAAATGAAAGTACAATTCGACTCATTTTACTTTTCACAAGGGTAAATTTATGATGGCATTTTTTAGCTTGCCAAAAGGTGTAAATTTACCGGGGCATCATCATTTGTCTCATCAAATAAATAATCTACCTAAAGTTATTTGCACTTGTACTTCATGACAAAGTAGAGTTCATTTTATCGCTTGAGAGAGGCAATCTGGGAGGCAGAACCGCCCTCCCCCTGGTCAGCCAAGCGGCGAGTCCATGTGACGCTTTGGCTCAAAACCTTAGATAGGGTAGACCCATGGAGGAGATGGTGTTGCGTCAAAATAATTTGCCACTACTTTTTTTCCATATCGACAGTGCTCGCCAAGGGGAAGGTGGCTCAGTCGTTGGTGTTGGCACCAAGTGTTGTGGATGTGTTTGTTTTCTTGTAGTGGGCATGTGGGTTATGACAGGAGGTGATGTTCCTCTTCTTTGACCTTGTCAGATGAATTTGACGGCGAAGGGGTTTGGTGGACACATGGAAGAACCCTAGCCGATGTGCCACAAAGCATTTGTCTCGTCGTTTTGCAACAATCTGGTTCATCGGCTCTAAATTCATCCTTCTATGCAAAGACGTTCCCCTAGATCTTGGTATGATTCTCCTTGGGTGGGATTGTATTTCTACTTCTTGCGGGGTCCTTTGTGTGACTGCATGCGTACTCTATGTAATCAGTTCCAGTAATGGAATATATGCGGTACTTACATAAAGAAAAATAACAATGGAGTTGCTAGGCTGGTAACTATGCGATAGTTTCCGAATTAACTAGTTGTTCCAGCCCTTATAGAATACCACTGAAATGTGAACTAGTGGTAACTGGCATATCTTTCTAGGTTCTCTATCTGAATGCATTATTCAAAAGCACCTAAAATGCAAGTTTTATAAGAGTGCGCTAGAGTGCGAGGTGCGGTATTGTTCCAGCCATGTTGAACTCGAGATTAATATAAACTAGATGACCTGTTGCGCCAATGGTGCAAAGGGTAAGAGTGAACCAAGTATTCAAACCATACAAGTTGGAATATTTAGACACCGATCATAAAATCATTGAAGCATAGAAAGGCATGAGATCAGTTCATGGTGAGCAAAGCTACATAGGCAGAGATGCATCATATATATAGCTTTGGTCACCCATCTTATGGTAACTCAAGAAATCAGTTCGTACCACCTCTGTTTCTAAATATAAGATGTTTTTACAGTTTAATTTAAACTACAAACATGTCTTGTATTTAGCAACGAAGGATGTAAATTATATATAGGAGCACTCGAGTTCAGGTAATGAAATCAAAGATGTGCTATCTACGGTGGAGTTTCAAGCATATAGTACACCCGATGGTCCTTTTGTGTTCCGAGCAGTGCAAATCGGCTCCCTCATCTATTCATCATCCGCACCATCCTTTATCAGCAACTCTCGTTCAAACCATTTTTTTGTTGGAAAACTTCCTTGTTGGGATGAGAGCATCTGCTGGAGGGTGTATCATCCAAAAAACAAACTCTACTATGTTTGGGAGGAGCTCACAGCATATGGGAGTCTTGTACCTGCCCCAGGATGTATGAAAACCCTCCTGAATTCACCATAAAATAAGATAATGCATATTGGCAATGCGATTACATATGTTCATGTAGTCATGTACTTCTGCTTGATGAACAATTTGGTGTGAAGACGTAGATTACCCTAAGATGCAGAAGAAATGTGTGGTTAGAGAAATTCATGACATTGTTAAGTTGCCGGAGTATTGTGCGGGAACATGAAGATCTAGCAACGTTACTTGTACCAAGGTCAAATCCGTGAGAACTGAAAAGAGAAATAAGAATAACTCATAAATGAGGGCACACAGAAAAATAGAGGTTTTCCTTTAAGGCAGGGTTTTGGCAGTACGAAACAAACTGCATTCAGGATAGCAGGCCAAGAACAGAACATATAGAAGTATTGCACACCATGTCAATGGATTTCTTGATTGTCTAGGACGAGACACCATGCCCGTAAACCATAATTCAAAAGGACAGTTGAAGAGATAAACTTATGCATGCCTTGATGTAAGTGCAACCAGAACTAATATGCCCTCTATACTGTATATAGTCAACCCAAACCAAAAGCATATGATCACATAAGTGTGCAGTAGCAAATGGCGGGTGCAAATATATAAAACATAAAGTTGTACCGATTCCTATGATTGGTTGTGCATGAGCAAAAATAACATTAACCAACTTGGGACCTACAAAGAAGAAGAGGACATTAAATACATTAACCTATTTACCCGGCAAAAAATACACTAACCTATTTATGCATCATCTGTGTGGTCAAAAGATCCCGGGCTCCTACACTATTAATTGACTATAGAAAACTGAATTCATTAATTGAAGCACATAGATAGAAAGAGCTTGCTCAATGGCAATACTTAGTAAATACTAAGATCAATCAAATATTACACCAATGAGGACAATTTAAAATTTGTACTTGCATGGGTATATAGTTTAAAATAAGGCAATAACAATGAGGCAAGGGAGCACAATAGTTCTATAGGTGAATGTTTCTTATAGTTGTCTAGTATTATGACCATATATTTACCTACCTGATGAGAGAAAATGGCATTATAGTAGGTTGGTATCATAAAGAAACCATCATGATTGCGGATTTAGCATCCCATGATTATTGTGAATGTTTCGTATCAATCTGTACTAAATCTCTTGTAGTTGATGAGAGAAATATGGCAGTAGAGTGAGCTGGTATTATAAATAAACCTAACGTCAGGTAAGCTGGTCACTGATGATGCAGAACCTGGAGGTCAGGGTCATACACTCTTTAAATTCAAGTATGTATCACATTCATATACCTCTTATCAAGACACCAACTAATAATATATTGCCAAACCAGAAAGTGACATTCATGTAAACATCCATAACTAAAATAACACCTCACAATAAGATCAGTCAACAACTATTAACATCTCAAGGGGGTATGTACAATTGATCCAAGCAAAGCACTCACTAATCATGAAATCCACATGTCCGTCAGCCTCCCTATTTCAGCCTATCTACTCCATTGTCCCCCTCTCGTGGGCACCCACAGCCCTGTCAGTGAATTGTAAGCAGAATAAAATAAATCGAACAACATTCGATCATCTACAGAACTGCAGAATAGGAAGAAACTGAATCAAGAAACCAAACGAAAAATCTGGATAAGATTATTGACAATGCATCTCTCACCTTAGAATTGCCTTGTGTTTCTTGTCTTCCATGCCATTTCTGCGGAATAAGATTGTACAATGAGGGAGCAGGAAATCAATCTTAGTTGCACAGAGAAAAAGATTTATTTGATGGAAGAACTTTGTATGGTAACTATTGTTCCATCTAATAAACAATATCTTAAGAAAGAGCAACATCTTTCTCCCAACATAAGTGAAAAGGTAAAAGATGCTAAAATTGCAAAGAGATGTTACCTAGCATCACACAAAACAACTAAAGTAAGATATTAATTGGAACTAATGTTGTAGAGAGTCCCCTGCTGGACAATGAACCTATGTTAAGAAAAAATAGATGCAAATAATTTATCTTCTGCCTCTTTAATATATTTTCAACAACGTAGCTCTCTCCTATTATATCACTCAAGAAGTAAATTAAGCAATTAATTTTCTAAACACAAGCACTCAGCTAAGAATAACAAAATGAGACATCATATAACAATATAATGAATAGGTATTTTGAGTCTTACAGAAAAAGGTGGTTCAATCACACATTATGTTTAGAAAAGCAGATACTACCTCGTCTGCAATTTATTTTTAATGTCGAGGACTATGCATGATTCTAGTCCATAATTCTAGCTAAAGGTTGTATATACCCACTTCAAAAAAAGAAATCATATGTGAGCCATAAGAAATTGCATATAAATAATAATTATCACCATCAAAGAACTTCTCCACCAATAATTCAAAGTTCATAGACTATAGTACCTACAATTCACATAACATATGAATAGGAGGTAGAAAATGGCCACAAAACAAATTAACTCCAGCATTGGTTAAGGACCGTAGGAAAGAATAAGATATGGCGGTCGGTTTACAACAAGCAGACTTGCACAAGTTGGCAGCAGATTCTGCTCATGATTCTTAGTTCTCTAGCACATGATCATGTAGGATCGAAAGTAGGTCTAGAGGGGGGGGGGGTGATTAGACTACATGACCAAATAAAAATCTAGCCTTTTCCCAATTTTAAGTCTTGGTAGATTTTAACAACTTAGCACAAGTCAAGCAGTCAACCTACACATGCAATTCTAAGAGTATAGCAGCAGAATGTAAATCATTGCATATGAAGGTAAAGGGAGGGGTTTGGAGTGGCAAACACAATGTAGACACGGAGATTTTTGGCGTGGTTCCGATAGGTGGTGCTATCATACATCCACGATGATGGAGACTTTAACCCATGAAGGGTAACGATTGCGCGAGTCCACGGAGGGCTCCACCCATGAAGGGTCCACGAAGAAGCAACCTTGTCTATCCCACCATGGCCATCGCCCACGAAGGACTTGCCTCACTTGGGTAGATCTTCACGAAGTAGGCGATCTCCTTGCCCTTACAAACTCCTTGGTTCAACTCCACAATCTTGACAGAGGCTCCCAAGTGATACCTAACCAATCTAGAAGACACCACTCTCCAAAAGGTAATAGACGGTGTGTTGATGATGAACTCCTTGCTCTTCTACTTCAAATGATAGTCTCCCCAACACTCAACTCTCTCTCACAGATTTGGCTATGGTGGAAAGATGATTTGAGTGGAAAGCAACTTGGGGAAGGCTAGAGATCAAGATTCTTCTGGTAGGATTGGAATGTCTTGGTCTCAACACATGAGTAGGTGGTTCTCTTTGAGAAAATGAATGCTGGAAGTGTTGGCATGTTCTGATGGCCCTCTCTCTAATGGAGAGGAGGATGTAGGGGTATATATAGCCTCCACACGAAATCTAACCGTTGCACACAAAAGAGCCAACTCGATCAGACCTGTTGGGGAACGTAGCAGAAATTCAAAAAATTTCCTACGTAACACCAAGATCTATCTATGGAGAGACCAGCAACGACTAGAAAGGGGGAGTGCATCTACATACCCTTGTAGATCGCTAAGCGGAAGCGTTCAAGTGAATGGGGTTGATGGAGTCGTACTCGTCGTGATTCAGATCACCGATGATCCTAGTGCCGAACGGACGGCACCTCCGCGTTCAACACACGTACAGCCCGACGATGTCTCCCACGCCTTGATCCAGCAAGGGGAGAGGGAGAGGTTGAGGAAGACTCCATCCAGCAGCAACACAACGGCGTGGTGGTGGTGGAGGAGCGTGGCAATCCTGCAGGGCTTCGCCAAGCACCTACGGGAGAGGAGGAGGTGTCACGGGAGGGAGGGAGGCGCCAAGGGCTCAGGTATGGATGCCCTCCCTCCCCTCCACTATATATAGGGGCAAGGGAGAGGGGGGAGGCGCAGCCTTGCCCCTTACTCCAAGAAAGGGGTGCGGCCAAGAGGGGGGGGAGGAGTCCATCCTCCCCAAGGCACCTCGGAGGTGCCTTCCCCCTTGAGGACTCTTCCCTCTAGGGTTCCCTAGGCGCATGGGCCTCTTGGGGCTGGTGCCCTTGGCCCATGTAGGCCAAGGCGCACCCCCTACAGCCCATGTGCCCCCCCGGGGCAGGTGGCCCCACCCGGTGGGCCCCCGGGACCCTTCCGGTGGTCCCGGTACAATACCGATGACCCTGAAACTTGTCCCGATGGCCGAAATAGGACTTCCTATATATAAATCTTTACCTCCGGACCATTCCGGAACTCCTCGTGACGTCCGGGATCTCATCCGGGACTCCGAACAACATTCGGTAACCACATACAAGCTTCCTTTATAACCCTAGCGTCATCGAACCTTAAGTGTGTAGACCCTACGGGTTCGGGAGACATGCAGACATGACCGAGACGTTCTCCGGTCAATAACCAACAGCGGGATCTGGATACCCATGATGGCTCCCACATGTTCCACGATGATCTCATCGGATGAACCACGATGTCAAGGACTTTATCAATCCCGTATTCAATTCCCTTTGTCTATCGGTATGTTACTTGCCCGAGATTCGATCGTCGGTATCCAATACCTTGTTCAATCTCGTTACCGGCAAGTCACTTTACTCATTCCGTAACACATCATCCCGTGATCAACTCCTTGGTCACATTGCGCATATGATGATGTCCTACCGAGTGGGCCCAGAGATACCTCTCCGTTTACACGGAGTGACAAATCCCAATCTCGATCCGCATAAAACAATAGATACTTTCGGAGATACCTGTAGTGCACCTTTATAGTCACCCAGTTACGTTGTGACGTTTGATACACCCAAAGTACTCCTACGGTATCCAGGAGTTACACGATCTCATGGTCAAAGGAAGAGATACTTGACATTGGCAAAGCTCTAGCAAACGAACTACACGATCTTTGTGCTATGCTTAGGATTGGGTCTTGTCCATCACATCATTCTCCTAATGATGTGATCCTGTTATCAACGACATCCAATGTCCATAGCCAGGAAACCATGACTATCTGTTGATCACAACGAGCTAGTCAACTAGAGGCTCACTAGGGACATATTGTGGTCTATGTATTCACACGTGTATTACGATTTCCGGATAATACAGTTATAGCATGAATAAAAGACAATTATCATGAACAAGGAAATATAATAATAATACTTTTATTATTGCCTCTAGGGCATATTTCCAACAGTCTCCCACTTGCACTAGAGTCAATAATCTAGTTCACATCGCCATGTGATTAACACTCACAGGTCACATCACCATGTGACTAATACCCAAGAGTTTACTAGAGTCAGTAGTCTAGTTCACATCACTATGTGATTAACACTCAATGAGTTTTATGTTTGATCATGTTGCTTGTGAGAGAGGTTTTTTGTCAACAGGTCTGAACCTTTCAGATCCGTGTGTGCTTTACAAATCTCTATGTCATCTCCTAGATGCAGCTACCACGCTCTATTTGGAGCTATTCCAAACAACTGTTCTACTTGGAGCTATTCTAAATTATTGCTCCATTATATGTATCCGGTCTCTCTACTCAGAGCTATCCGGATAGGTGTCAAGCTTGCATCGTCGTAACCTTTACGACGAACTCTTTTACCACCTCCATAATCGAGAAAATTCCTTAGTCCATTAGTTACTAAGGATAACTTTGACCGCTGTCCTGTGAGCCATTCTTGGATCACTCTTGTACCCCTTGACTGACTCATGGCAAGGCACACTTCAGGTGCGGTACACAGCATAGCATACTGAAGAGCCTACGTCTTAAGCATAGGGGACGACCTTCGTCCTTTCTCTCTATTCTGCCGTGGTTGAGCTTTAAGTCTTAACTTCGTACCTTACAACTCAGGCAAGAACTCCTTCTTTGACTGGTCCATCTTGAACACCTTCAAGATCATGTCAAGGTATGTGCTCATTTGAAAGTATTATTAAGCATTTTGATCTATCCTTATAGATCTTGATGCTCAATGTTCAAGTAGCTTAATCCAGGCTTTCCAGAAATTCTACATCATCTCTGATCATCAATATGTCAACAACATATACTCATCAGAAATTCTATAGTGCTCCCACTCACTTCTTTGGAAATACAAGTTTCTTATAAACTTTGTATAAATCCAAAATCTTTGATCATCTCATCAAAGCGCACATTCCAACTCCGAGATGCTTACTCCAGTCCTTAGAAGGATTGCTGGAGCTTTGCATACTTATTAGCATCTTTCGGGATTGACAAAACCTTCCGGTTGTATCACATACAACCTTTCCTCAAGAAAATCGTCGAGGAAACAATGTTTTGACATCCTATCTGCAAGATTTCATAAATAATGCAGTAATCGCTAATATAATTCCAACAGACTCTTAGCATCGCTACGAGTGAGAAAATCTCATCGTAGTCAACTCCTTGAACTTGTCGGAAAACATCTTAACGACAAGTCGAGCTTTCTTAATGGTGACTTTTACCATCATTGTCCGTCTTCCTTTTGAAATCCATCTGTACTCATTAGCCTTACGACCATCGAGCCGTTCTGCCAAAGTCTACACTTTGTTTTCATACATGGATCCTCTCTCGGATTTTATGGCCTCAAGCCATTTATCGGAATCCGGGCCCACCATCGCTTCTCCATAGCTCGTAGGTTCATTGTTGTCTAGCAACATGACTTTCAAGACAGGATTACGTACCACTCTGAAGTAGTACGCATCCCTGTCATCCTACGAGGTTTGGGAGTGACTTGATCTGAAGTTTCATGATCACTATCATAAGCTTCCACTTCAATTGGTGTAGGTGCCACGGGAACAACTTCCTGTGCCCTGCTACACACTGGTTGAAGTGATGGTTCAATAACCTCATCAAGTCTCCACCATCCTCCCACTCAATTCTTTCGAGAGAAACCTTTCCTCGAGAAAGGACCTGATTCAAGAAACAATCCTTTATTGCTTTTGGATCTGAGATAGGAGGTATACCCAACTGTTTTGGGTGTCCTATGAAGATGCATTTATCCGCTTTGGGTTCTAGCTTATCAGCCTGAAACTTTTTCACATAAGCGTCGTAGCCCCAAACTTTTAAGAAACGACAACTTAGGTTTCTCTAACCATAATTCATACGGTGTCATCTCAACGGAATTATGTGGTGCCCTATTTAAAGTGAATGTGGTGTCTCTAATGCCTAACCCATGAACGATAGTGGTAATTCGATAAGAGACATCATGGTATGCATCATATCCAATAGGGTCCAGTTATGATGTTCGGACACACCATCACATTATGGTGTTCTAGGCGGTATTAATTGCGAAACAATTTCCACAATGTCTTAATTGTGTGCCAAAACTCGTAACTCAGATATTCATCTCTATGATCATATCATAGACATTTTATCCTCTTGTCACAATGATCTGCTACTTCACTCTGAAATTACTTGAACCATTCAATAATTCAGACTTGTGTTTCATCAAGTAAATATACTCAACATTTACTCGAATCATCTGTGAAGTAAGAACATAATGATATTCACTGCATGCCTCAGCACTCATTCGACTGCACACATCAAAATGTGTTACTTCCAACAAGTTGCTATCTTGTTCCATCTTACTGAAAACGAGGCTTTTCAGTCATCTTGCCTATGTGGTATGATTTGCATATCTCAAGTGATTCAAAATCAAGTGAGTCCAAACGATCCATTTGCATGGAGTTTCTTCATGCATATACACCAATAGACATGGTTCGCATGTCTCAAACTTTTCAAAACGAGTGAGTCCAAAGATCCATCAACATGGAGCTTCTTCATGCGTTTTATACCATTATGACTTACATGGCAATGCCACAAGTAAGTGGTACTATCATTACTATCTTATATCTTTTGGCATGAAAATGTGTATCACTACGATCGAGATTCAATAAACCATTCAGGTTTAATACTAATCTTGATGGTAGAGGGAGCGTGCGATGTTTGATTATATCAAACTTGGAAACATTTCCAACACATATCGTCAGCTCTCCTTTAGCTAGTCTCCGTTTATTCCGTAGCCTTTTATTTCGCGTTACTAACACTTAGCAACCGAACCGGTATCTAATACCCTGGTGCTACTAGGAGTACTAGTAAAGTACACATTAACATAATGTATATCCAATATACTTCTATCGACCTTGCCAGCCTTCTCATCTACCAAGTATCTAGGGTAATGCTGCTCCAGTGGTTGTTCCCCTTATTACAGAAGCACTTAGTCTTGGGTTTGGGTTCAACCTTGGGTTTCTTCACTTGAGCAGCAGCTGAATTGCCGTTTCATGAAGTATCCCTTCTTGCCCTTGCCCTTCTTGAAACTAGTGGTTTCACCAACCATCAACAATTGATGCTCCTTCTTGATTTCTACTTTCGCGGTGTCAAAACATCGCGAATACCTCAAGGATCATCATATCTATCCCTGATATGTTATAGTTCATCACGAAGCTCTAGCAGCTTGGTGGCAATGACTTTGGAGAAACATCACTATCTCATCTGGAAGATCAACTCCCACTTGATTCAAGTGATTGTTGCACTCAGACAATCTGAGCACAAGCTCAACAATTGAGCTTCTCTCCTTAGTTTGCAGGCTAAGAAAATCGTCGGAGGTCTCATACCTCTTGACGTGGGCACAAGCCTGAAATCCCAATTTCAGCCCTCAAAACATCTCATATGTTTCGTGATGTTTCAAAAACATCTTTGGTGCCTCTACTTAAACCATTTAACTGAACTATCACGTAGTTATCAAAACGTGTATGTTCGATGTTCGAAACATCCACAAACGACGTTTGGGGTTCAGCACACTAAGCAGTGCATTAAGGACATAAGCTTTCTACTGTTCGCATAATCGCTACTTTCAACTTTCAACTATAATTTTCTCTAGGAACATATCTAAACAGTAGAACTATAGCGCGAGCTACGACATAATTTGCAAAAAGGTCTTTTGACTATGTTCAGGATAATTAAGTTCATCTTATGAACTCCCACTTAGATAGACATCCCTCTGGTCATCTAAGTGATCACATGATCCGAGTCAACTAGGCCGTGTCCGATCATCACGTGAGACGGACTAGTCATCATCGGTGAACATCTTCATGTTGATCGTATCTACTATACGACTCATGCTCGACCTTTCGGTCTCCGTGTTCCGAGGCCATGTCTGCACATGCTAGGCTCGTCAAGTTAACCCTAAGTGTTTTCGCTGTGTAAAACTGTCTTACACCCGTTGTATGTGAACGTAAGAATCCATCACACCCGATCATCACGTGGTGCTTAGAAGCGACAAACTGTAGCAACGGTGCACAGTTAGGGGAGAACACTTCTTGAAATTTTGTAAGGGATCATCTTATTTACTACCGTCGTCCTAAGTAAACAAGATGCATAATCATAATAAACATCACATGCAATTATATAGTTGTGACATGATATGGCCAATATCATATAGCTCCATTGATCTCCATCTTCGGGGCTCCATGATCATCTTGTCACCGGCTTGACACCATGATCTCCATCATCATGATCTCCATCATCGTGTCTTCATGAAGTTGTCACGCCAATGACTACTTCTACTTCTATGACTAACGCGTTTAGCAATAAAGTAAAGTAGTTTACATGGCATTCTTCAATGACACGCAGGTCATAATAATAAATAAAGACAACTCCTATGGCTCCTGCCGGTTGTCATACTCATCGACATGCAAGTCGTGAATCCTATTACAAGAACATGATCAATTTCATACATCACATATATCATTCATCACATCCTTTTGGCCATATCATATCACATAGCATACCCTGCAAAAACAAGTTAGACGTCCTCTAATTGTTGTTGCATGTTTTACGTGGCTGCTATGGGTTTCTAGCAAGAACGTTTCTTACCTACGCAAGACCACAACGTGATATGACAATTGCTATTTACCCTTCATAAGGACCCTTTTCATCGAATCCGTTCCGACTAAAGTGGGAGAGACTGGCACCCGCTAGCCACCTTATGCACCAAGTGCATGTCAATCGGTGGAACCTGTCTCACGTAAGAGTACGTGTAAGGTCGGTCCGGGCCGCTTCATCCCACAATACCGTCGAAACAAGATTGGACTAGTAACGGTAAGCATATTGAACAACATCAACGCCCACAACTACTTTGTGTTCTACTCGTGCAAAGAATCTACGCAATAGACCTAGCTCATGATGCCACTGTTGGGGAACGTAGCAGAAATTCAAAAATTTTCCTACGTAACACCAAGATCTATCTATGGAGAGACCAGCAACGAGTAGAAAGGGGGAGTGCATCTACATACCCTTGTAGATCGCTAAGCGGAAGCGTTCAAGTGAACGGGGTTGATGGAGTCGTACTCGTCGTGATTCAGATCACCGATGATCCTAGTGCCGAACGGACGGCACCTCCGCGTTCAACACACGTACAGCCCGACGATGTCTCCCACGCCTTGATCCAGCAAGGGGAGAGGGAGAGGTTGAGGAAGACTCCATCCAGCAGCAGCACAACGGCGTGGTGGTGGTGGAGGAGCGTGGCAATCCTGCAGGGCTTCGCCAAGCACCTACGGGAGAGGAGGAGGTGTCACGGGAGGGAGGGAGGCGCCAAGGGCTCAGGTATGGATGCCCTCCCTCCCCTCCACTATATATAGGGGCAAGGGAGAGGGGGGAGGCGCAGCCTTGCCCCTTACTCCAAGAAAGGGGTGCGGCCAAGAGGGGGGGGGAGGAGTCCATCCTCCCCAAGGCACCTCGGAGGTGCCTTCCCCCTTGAGGACTCTTCCCTCTAGGGTTCCCTAGGCGCATGGGCCTCTTGGGGCTGGTGCCCTTGGCCCATGTAGGCCAAGGCGCACCCCCTACAGCCCATGTGGCCCCCCGGGGCAGGTGGCCCCACCCGGTGGGCCCCCGGGACCCTTCCGGTGGTCCCGGTACAATACCGATGACCCCGAAACTTGTCCCGATGGCCGAAACAGGACTTCCTATATATAAATCTTTACCTCCGGACCATTCCGGAACTCGTCGTGACGTCCGGGATCTCATCCGAGACTCCGAACAACATTCGGTAACCACATACAAGCTTCCTTTATAACCCTAGCGTCATCGAACCTTAAGTGTGTAGACCCTACGGGTTCGGGAGACATGCAGACATGACCGAGACGTTCTCCGGTCAATAACCAACAGCGGGATCTGGATACCCATGATGGCTCCCACATGTTCCACGATGATCTCATCGGATGAACCACGATGTCAAGGACTTTATCAATCCCGTATTCAATTCCCTTTGTCTATCGGTATGTTACTTGCCCGAGATTCGATCGTCGGTATCCAATACCTTGTTCAATCTCGTTACCGGCAAGTCACTTTACTCGTTCCGTAACACATCATCCCGTGATCAACTCCTTGGTCACATTGCACATATGATGATGTCCTACCGAGTGGGCCCAGAGATACCTCTCCGTTTACACGGAGTGACAAATCCCAATCTCGATCCGCATAAAACAATAGATACTTTCGGAGATACCTGTAGTGCACCTTTATAGTCACCCAGTTACGTTGTGACGTTTGATACACCCAAAGTACTCCTACGGTATCCAGGAGTTACACGATCTCATGGTCAAAGGAAGAGATACTTGACATTGGCAAAGCTCTAGCAAACGAACTACACGATCTTTGTGCTATGCTTAGGATTGGGTCTTGTCCATCACATCATTCTCCTAATGATGTGATCCTGTTATCAACGACATCCAATGTCCATAGCCAGGAAACCATGACTATCTGTTGATCACAACGAGCTAGTCAACTAGAGGCTCACTAGGGACATATTGTGGTCTATGTATTCACACGTGTATTACGATTTCCGGATAATACAGTTATAGCATGAATAAAAGACAATTATCATGAACAAGGAAATATAATAATAATACTTTTATTATTGCCTCTAGGGCATATTTCCAACAAGACCGAATATGTGAACTCGGTGAGACCGATTCAGTTCAGAATGTGAACGTTAGGATTTTTGGTGGGACTGACATGATCAACTCGGTGGGACCGATGATCTAGGGTTAGGGAAAAACGTGATCTTGGTTTGACCGATTATTTCAACTCGGTGAGACCGATTTCAGTAACAAGCAAATAGAAAGTTGGTCAGGCAAACTCGGTGGGACCGATCGCTCCTTTCGGTAAGACCGAAACGTTACGAAAGGGAAACAGAGAGTTTGCATTGCGAACTCAGTGGGACCGATCGCTGATTTCGGTGAGGACCGAAATGTTACGAAGGGAAACAGAGAGTTTGCAATCCCATCTCAATGAGAATGAGATCCCTATCGGTGAGAGCAAACTGATTAGGGTTTCTGGCTATGGATGCTATGTCAAGTGAACTCGATGGTGCCGGAGGAATCAAATCGGTGGGGCTGACTTCAACTTTAGGTTTAGGACATATTTGGATTTGAGAAGATGGTTGAGGGCTTTGGAGTATATCACTAAGCATTTTGAGCAAGTAGACCATTAAGCAAGACCACATCCCCTTTTAATAGTATTGGCTTTCCTATGGACTCATTGTGATCTTGGATCACCAAAAATATAAATGAAGAGTCTTGAGCTTTTGCCAATATTTGTCCTTAGCATTTTGAGGGGTCCGCATCTCTAGTCCATGCCATGCCAATCATTGAACTTTCTGAAATAATCATCTTGAAAGGATATTAGTTCAATGAGCTATATGTTGTTAAGAATTACCAAAACCACCCAGGGATTAGTTGCACTTTCAATCTCCCCCTTTTTGGTAATTGATGACAACATATAGATCAAAGCTTCTATATCGTTGCTTTGAGAAGTTTGTGATAAGCAAGAGCTCCCCCTAAATTTGTTATTTATGATTTGCTTTTGAATGCAAATGCACAATCGATTAGGCTCATGGGTTACTCTTCCATGTCACATACATCTTGGTGGAGCGCTCAAAATGATAGAACATACATAACATGCACTCATGACCAAGACAAATATGATTGATCATACACAATGAATAGGATAGCATCATTTAAGCATAGCATAATGGAGCAAAGTATGATCAACCACATGATCATAGAAGTATCTCACACACAAGCCCAAATATTGTAGCAAACACAAGCAAAACAGTAGCAAGAGAGACCAATAAAAAGCAAAATACACTCTCTCTCGAAGCCTATGATCTATACACTTTCTCCCTCTTTAGCAACAAGTTACCAAAAAGCTTGAAAATACATAGTGCTATACGGAACTCTAAGCATGATCTCCGGGAGCTCCGGAGAGCGAAGATGGCGTGGAGAGAACAACATCTGCAAAGACTTCGGCTAACATCTGAGGTACTGGAGGGGTTGCCACTAGAGGGGCAACTGAAGCTGTGGCTACAGGAGCTGAAGTTGTGGCCCTAGTGTCAATGACTGGCACTGCTGCAGACCTGTGTGCTCTAGGCACCCTCTGATAAGCATCTGTGGTTGTCCTGTCACTCCTGTCCTCAAGGTCTTCCTGTATCTTCTCAACTAAAGTCTGAATCTCAATGACTTTGACATCCAAGTCATGAAGCTTTATCTCAAAGATCCTCTCAAGGCTCTCTTGATTTCGAGTCAGGGTAGCTAGTCATTTCTCTATTCTCAATGTGGCCTCAAGCAGATAGCTGGGCTGATCCTGCTTGGTCTTGAGATTGACTATTGAGGGATCTTGAGTCTTTGAAGCTTTTTCAGCCTTAGCCTTCTCTCTCTTCTCTTGAGCCTCAACAGAAGTGGGATGTGAAGCATCCATCACAACAGTGTTATCCTGAAAATCAAGCCTCAAGGGAAGGTGCTCTTTGTCTAATAAATATGTTCCTATGTCCATCTTAGAATTTATGAGCATCTGAATATGTGGAGCATAGCCACATGATCTCTTCTGGTCAGCTGCAGTCCTCTTAGTTGTCTCTACTTCAAGGACATCACCTTGAACTTCTCTAGCACATCAAACATGTGTAGCAAGTTGATGGAGTGCCCTCTGATCATCATGTGATCTCCAAACTTGGGCAATAAAGTGTGCCTGAGGATAGTGTTGATTGTTGGCAGCCCTGACAGCAGATAATAAACAGAGCCAAACTTGTGAGTTTCCAAGGCATCATCTGGAACTTCCTTGTACATGTGTGCCATGGAGTCGTGATCTTTCCTGGGCTTGGCATACACATTAGTATCATTCTCTCCTTCTTCAGGTGCATTGATCAGCTTGGCCCACTCAGCAATTGAAGATTGATATCTTGTGCCTTCAGTCATCCAAACTATCTTGCCATATGGGTAGAAGTGAGCTGTGGAGCAAAATTGCATTACCATCTCATCATTCCACTTTGTTAGTTTCTGACCCACAAAAGCATCAACTCCATTCATTTTGGAGCTCTCATGAACTCCAGGAAAGTGGTCTTCATTGTTGTCAATGAACTTCCAATCGACCCATCTCATGTCACTGACAATGGCCTTCTTGTCTAGGAGAACAGTCTCATAGAAGTCTTGTTGTTCCTTAGTGTGGAACCTGTAGTCTACATCAGTCCTTCTCCTTGTAGCATAAGGATATGTCTGCCTCCAAAGTCTAAGACTAGCATCTTTCCTTATCTTCATGTTCTTAGCAACATGATGAGCGTCATCATGGTCTGGAATCTTGGGCTTGAGCTTTTCTAAGCACTTGGGCCTCATCATCTTCTTCAATTTCAGGCACTGGGGCCTTGTTCTTCTCTACAGCAGGGATGTTCTTGGTACTTATCTTTGGTGTTGAGGGTTTTGATGCTTGAGCAGCTCTAATGGGGGCAGTCTTGGGCTTAGAAGGACCAGCCCCTGATTTGATTGCATCACCCATAAGTTTCTGAGACTTTGGTGGAGGCGCAACAACTTCTTCTTATTCCTCATATTCGTCCTCATCCTCAGTTGGGTCTTTCATCATTGAGGATCTGCCAATCACTCTGGCAATGGTCTTCTTGACCCTTTCCTTTCTCTTCTTGCCTCCAGCTTCTTCTTCTTCTCTTAGTTCAAGACAGAATTCCATTGTTTCACGAGTTGAAGCTCTGGCTTTAGACATGGGCTTCCTCTGAGCTGGAGCTTTCTTCTTCATGCCTGGCTTGATGCCAACAGCAGCAATAGCAATTTGCTCTTTCTCGATCAACTTCTTCTTGGAAGTGATCTCTTCATCAACTACAAAATCTTCATCCTCAGAATCTGAATTTCTCTTCCTCCTTGTTCTTGTTGCTGCCTTGGGAAGATTGCTTGGGATGCTTCTGCGACCCTTATCATAACTGTTATTGGAGGGACTTGTGCCCACACTGAGATTTTGGTGCTCCTTAGACTTGTTCTGGCTGTCCCTCTGGTCTGACATCTCTGACACTGAAAGCTGACCCTGTAAATAGATAGGTTGAGATGGAGTAGATGAGTATCACAAAGCACATCCATTTTTGCAAAACAAATGAGTCAAAAACTTAGTTTTAGTTTTCTACAGAAAGCATTTCGAAGCTACTGATATTACAAACTCGGTGACACCGAAGCAGCTTTAGAGTCTAAACTGGTGAAATCGGTCAGACCGAGACACAGTTCAGTGACTCCGAGATGCTAGGGTTTCACAGAGAAAGTAAATTCAGTCACACCGATTCGTACAATTCGGTCAAACCTAGTAGTACATGTGCAATGTCCTAGGGCAAATCGGTGAGACCGAAATCCTAATATCGGTCTGTCCGAGATGAGTTCGGCGGAAACCTAAACCTAAATTTTTGCATCAAATCTAATCTAACGGAGTTTTGTAGTGGATATAGTCGTTTCAATCGTGGCATGCATATAGGCATTGATCTTTGTGCTAAGAATTGAGTTGGAAAAGCACAAAGGGTCGAATTCATACCCTAGCTTGGCAATGAACTCGCTACGGCAACAACGGCGGCGAAGATTCCCATTGACAGCGGCAAATACCAGCGGCAGGAGGTCGCGGGCGACAAGGAGATGATCCGGAGACCACGAGTCGGCAGAGCTGGACAGGCGCGGGCGAAGGGTTTCAAAAAAATTTCCAAATTTTCGACCCGGGTATATATATCCAGTCACTGTCGGTGTGACCGAGTGGAACGACTCAGTGGCACCGAGATACAGAATTGCAAGCAATTGCTGCAACTCGGTGTGATCGAACTGTTCTAATCGGTTGCGCCGAGATAAAAAAACCTAGATCAACTTAATGAACTCGGTATGACCGAATGGGGTGAATCGGTCAGACCGAAATGCACTAAGAGGTTTTGGAAGTTTAAGCCCTTGACGGATCGATGACTCTGAGTGCTCCTCACCCAGAGGGTCCGAATTTGACTTGTTCACACTTGTGATGTAGCATGAATAGAGTTTGGGATGAGGAAATCATAGATAGCTAGAGGGAGTTCTTAGGCATTCTTGTCCATCCATTTGGCAAAAAGAAAGCCAAACAAACAAACCAACAAATGGATGTCCTCGAATGAGAAAAATATGCAACCAACATGCTCACACAACAAGATAGGAAATGAAATATGTGGCAAAGCATGCACAAACACTCTAGCATCTATGAAGCAATTTGTTGATGACTAGGTCATCTATATATGAGTATATTGACTTAGGAGTCAGATGAGAACATTTGATCATAGGTCATACTCACCATTTAAGCACAAGTGGGGTTACCACTTTTACATAAAGCATTGTTGTGTTCACATCATTAGAGTTGCTTTAGCTCAATTCTTAGAGCAGAGCTCCCCTAGATGTGATATCCCCCCTAAGAGGGATGAACTAACCTTGGGTTTTGTCGATGATGACTTCATGTAGGTGTTGAAGATGTAGATACTCAATGTTGATGTAGATCATTTGGAGCAATACATTGGAGCGAGTTGCACTTTCAATACCTACATGGGTTAGTCCCACAAGGAACATACAAGGATATCCATAGACATAGAGTGAAGCACACACATGATGTTGTCCATGAAAGCATTAGGTTACCTTGTCCCTTGTCTTACCAACAAGAGGGTTTGTGACTCCTTGAACTTGTGCAAGATGTGAAAGTTGATTGCACTTGTCCTTGCCAAATGAATATGAGTGAAGTATGTTGGTGGAGTCACCCTCAAGAACTCTCTAGTTCTTCTTCTTCGGGATCCACATCATCTTGATGGGAATCCTTGGAGTTGTAGTCATTCTTGATGAAGTAGAACTTTATGTAGTCTTGGGAACCCACTTGACCAAGGCCTTAGGGGCTTCTTCAAATGCATCAATCTCCTCTTGAAGCTTGTCCTTGCCTTTTAGCTTGTGGTCTTGTGGTGGAAGATCATCTTGAGCTTGTGTTCCTTTGAAAGAAGTGGGATCATACTTCTCTTGTTGAGGAACGGACTTCGTCTTGTGGTATTGATCTTCTTCCCACTCAACTCCATTTGGCATTTAACTTGCATTCAAAACCAACACCTTGATTCTTCCGGTGACTTCCTTGCTTGCGTACAATTTCTTCAAATTGCTTACTCCTGGCAAGTCTCTTGTAAACACCTTTCTCTATAATTCCCTTCAATAAGCTATTTTATTGCTTACTCCCGGCAAGTATCTTGTAAACACCTTGCTCAAGTGGAATCAAGAGAACTACTAGAAGCAACAACATTGGATTTAACATGATTATTGTTACTACTAGAAGAAGAATCTCTCTTACTCTTGTTGCTAGATTTTACTTGTGGCATGTAAGTAGACAAGAGTAAACACTTGGCAATGTAAGAAGAACTTTTCTTAGGAAGATCATCATTGATTGCTTTTAAGAACCCATGCTCTTGCTCTAGATTGAGCTTTTCAAAGCATAGCTTCTCATGAGTCTTTAAAAGCTCTCGATGATCTTCTAAGGTAGTTTCATGAGCTAACTTAAGAGTGTTTAGTTATTTAGTTAGACGCTCAATCTCCTTCTTATCATCGTCATTCACTTTATCTTGATTAGCATGATTAATAGCAATTTCATCATAGTTTTCATCACTAGAGTTGTCAACAAGTAAATCATGATCACCTAGCAAATCATCTTCATCACTAGTGAAATCAACAAACTCAAGGTGTGATACCTTTGGACCTTTAGCCATGAAGCATCTTCCAATCCCTTCATTTGGTGAATCAAATATTTCGTAGGAGTTGTATGACACAAGTTCTAGTCCGGCAACACCTTCATCTTGAGTATATTCAGAGTCGGAGTGATAGCTTCTCTCAGAGTGGTTGTTGGAGTTGGAGCCGGAAACCCATTCACCAACATGATCTTGATGTCTTCATCTTGTGTAGCTCTTTGATGACTTGTCCTTCCTTTCCGAATCCTTGATTCTATGAGAGGATCTTCGTTCATAATGATCATCTCTACTCGTTCTTTCTCTTGGTGGTGATTCTTCTCTTTTGCTTCTCCTTTTAGGTGAGTCTTCTCTTCTTTTGTAGGGAGCCGTACACTCACTTGAGTAGTTTTCGGGTCTTCCATAATTGTAGCAATTGCGATCACGACTAGAAGATCTTTTGTCATTGTAGAACCTTGACTTGGAACTTCTTTCTTTGCTTCTACTCTTGTAGAACTTGTTGAAGTTCTTCACCGTTAGGCTCAATTCTTCATTGAAGACTTGTTTCTCACTTGATTATGTAGGAGCATCAGATGAAGCTTTGTAAGAACCACTAGACTTGTTGTGAAGCTCTTCTTTATCCTTGAGTAACATCTCGTGAGCAACAATTCTACCAATGACTTCCGTTGGCTTGAGATCTTTGTAATTGGGCATCGTTTGGATTAATGTGCACACGATATCATATTTTCCATCCAAGGTTCTTAGGATCTTCTTGATGATGAATCTGTCGGTCATCTATTCACTTCCTAAGCCGGCAATCTCATTTGTGATGAGAGCAAGCCTAGAGTACATTTCAGTGACACCTTCACCATCCTTTATTTTGAACTTGTCAAGTTCACTTTGAAGCACATCCAATTTGGATTCCTTAACGGAGTCGGTACCTTCGTGCATATCAATCAAAGTATCCCAAATTTCCTTTGCATTCTCAGGATGGCTGATTTTGTTGAATTCTTTGGGGCATAATCCGTTGAACAAGATGAGGTAGGGTTAGTGAAAAATGTGATCTCGGTTTGACTGATTACTTTAAATCAGTGAGACCGATTTCAATAACAAGCAAACAGAGAGTTGGTTAGGCAAACTCGGTGGGACCAATCGCTCCTTTTGGTAAGACCGAAACGTTACACAAGCGAAACAGAGAGTTTGCATTGCAAACTCGATGGACCGATCGCTTCGGTGAGGCCAAAACATTACGAAGGGAAATAGAGAGTTTGCAATCCCATCTCGATGAGACCGAGATCCCTATCGGTGAGACCCAACTGATTAGGTTTTCTGGCTATGGCTATGTCAAGTGAACTCGGTGGCGCCGGATGAATCAAATTGGTGGGGCCGAGTTTGACATTAGGTTTAGGACATATTTGGATTCGAGAAGATGGTTGAGGGCTTTGAAGCATATCACTAAGCATTTTGAGCAAGTAGACTGAGGGAGTCCTGGATTAGGGGGTGTCCGGATAGCCGGACTACCATCATCAGCCGAACTATCATCGGCCGGACTATCATCATCGACCGGACTCCAAGACTATGAAGATACAAGATTGAAGACTTCGCCCCGTGTCCGGATGGGACTTTCCTTGGCGTGGAAGGCAAGCTTGGCGATACGGATACATAGATCTCCTACCATTGTAACCGACTCTATGTAACCCTAGCCCTCTCCGGTGTCTATATAAACCGGATGGCTCTAGTCCGTAGGACAACAACAACAACTATTACAATCATACCATAGGCTAGCTTCTAGGGTTTAGCCTCCTTGATCTCGTGGTAGATCCACTCTTGTAAACATCCACAATATCAATATCAATCAAGCAGGACGTAGGGTTTTACCTCCATCAAGAGGGCCCGAACCTGGGTAAAACATCGTGTCCCTTGTCTCCTGTTACCATCCACCTAGACACACAGTTCGGGACCCCCTACCCGAGATCCGCCGGTTTTGACACCGACATTGGTGCTTTCATTTAGAGTTCCTCTGTGTCGTCACCGATAGGCTTGATGGCCTCTTCAATCGACAACGACGCAGTCCTGGGTGAGACTTTTCTCCCTGGACAGATCTTCGTATTCGGCGGCTTCGCACTGCGGGCCAACTCACTTGGCCATCTGGAGCAGATCGAAAGCTACGCCCCTGGCCGTCAGGTCAGGTTTGGAAGCCTAAACTTCACGGCCGATATCCGCGGGACTTGATCTTCGATGGATCTGAGCCACAACCGAGCGTGCCGCGCTGTCACGATGGGCACGACCTAACTCTGCCGCCGGACAGCACCTTGGAGGCCGCACACGAATCCGCTCCGACCATAGTCCGGAGCCGATCGCTCAGATCGAGGACGGATGGCTGGACACCGCCTCGGGAGCTGCAACTTCTATGGCGATGGAGCCGAACACTTACCTTGTCCCGCATAAAGCTCATGACTCCGAGGTGCCGGACTCCCTGCCGGACTCCGAACCTCCAGCGCCCCTGCCAGTCAAATCCGATTGGGCGCCGATCATGGAATTCACCGCTGTGGACATCTTTCAGCACTCACCCTCCGGCGATATCTTAAATTTGCTGAAGCATCTCTCGCTATCCGGAGAGCATTGACCGAACTACGGCCAGGATGGTTGGGATGCGGACGACGAAGAAATTCAGGGCCCACCCACCACCCACTTCGTAGCCACCATCGACGATCTAACCGACGTACTCGACTACGACTCCGAAAACATCGACGGTATGGACGACGATGCCGAAGACTATCAAGAACCAGTGCCTACAGGACACTGGAAGACCACCTCGTCATACGATATATATATGGTGGACACCGCAAAAGATGGGGACGACGAAGAAGCAACGGAGGCCGATTCCTTAAAGAAACGGCCCAAGCGCCGACATCAGCGGCGCCGCTCTAAATCCCGCCAGAGCAAGAATGGAGATTCCGACACAGGAGATAATAACACCCCGGAAAGTGCCGAAGACAACCCCCTCCAGCACGATCCAGTGCAGGAGGAGGCAGAAGCAATCCCTCACGAGAGGGCGGCAGACGAAGAGGTCGAGGATGATAATTACTTACCTCCCTCCGGAGACGAGGCAAGACTCGACGACGACGAATTCGTCGTGCCTGAGGATCCCGTCGAACAAGAGCGTTTCAGACGCAGGCTAATGGCCACGACAAACAACCTAAAGAAAAAGCAGCAACAACTTCAAGCTGATCAAAACCTACTGGCCGACAGATGGACCGAGGTCCTCGCGACCGAAGAGTACGAACTCAAACGCCCCTCCAAAAGTTACCCAAAATGCAAGTTGCTCCCCCGACTAGAGGAGGAAGCGTACAAACCTGCATCACCAGCGCACAATACGGCATACCGACCACCTCGTGGCCGCGACAGAGAGGCATGCAAGCCCTCCACCAAAACCGTACCCCGACATCGCTCAAAAAGCATAAAGCCACGGGGGAACGCGCCGGACTTGCGGGATATATTGGAGGACAAGGCAAGACAATCCAGATCTATCTATGGATCACGTGGGCGCCCCAAGGCCCACGACGAATACCGTCGCGCCGGATACAACTACTCCGGCCGGGCCGAACACAGCAGACAATGCTCTCTCGAGCTACGTCGCGATATTGCTCAATACAGAGGCTCCGCACACCCACTATGCTTCACTGACGAAGTAATGGATCATCAAATCCCTGAAGGGTTTAAACCCGTTAATATCAAATCCTATGATGGCACAACAGACCCCACGGTTTGGATTGAGGATTATCTCCTCCATATACATATGACCCGCGGCGACGATCTTCACGCCATCAAATATCTCCCGCTCAAGCTTAAAGGACCAGCTCGGCATTGGCTTAACAGCCTGCCCGCAGAGTCAATTGGATGCTGGGAAGACCTGGAAGCCGCATTCCTCGACAACTTCCAGGGCACGTATGTGCGACCACCGGACGCAGATGACCTAAGCCACATAATCCAGCAGCCAGACGAATTGGCCAGGCAATTCTGGACACAGTTCTTAACAAAGAAAAATCAAATCGTCGACTGTCCGGATGCAGAGGCCCTCGCGGCCTTCAAACATAACATCCACGGCGAGTGGCTTGCTCGACACCTAGGACAGGAAAAGCCGAAATCCATGGCAGCCCTCACATCACTCATGACCCGCTTCTGTGCGGGAGAGGATAGCTGGCTAGCTCGCAGCAACAACCTCAGCAGAAACGCTGGCAGTCCGGATATCAAGGACCGCAATGGCAGGTTGCGTCGAAACAAAAACAAATGCCGCATTAACGGCGACAGCAATGAGGATACGGCAGTCAACGCCAGATTCCGAGGCTCCAAGCCCGGTCAACGGAAGAAGCCATTCAAAAGAACCACTCCGGGCCCGTCCAATTTGGACCGAATACTCGACCGCTCCTGTCAAATACATGGAACCCCCGAAAAGCCAGCTAACCACACCAATAGAGATTGTTGGGTATTCAAGCAGGCAGGCAAATTAATCGCCAAATACAATGACAAGGGGCTACACAGCGATGACGAGGAAGAGACCCGGCCGCCGAACAACAGAGGACAAAAGAGATTCCCCCCTCAAGTTCGGACGGTAAACATGATATACGCAACGCATATACCCAAGAGGGAGCGGAAGCGTGCACTAAGGGATGTATACGCGATGGAGCCAGTCGCCCCAAAATTCAACCCATGGTCCTCTTGCCCGATCACTTTTGATCGAAGAGACCATCCGACCAGTATCCGCCATGGAGGATTCGCCGCATTGGTTTTAGACCCAATCGTCGATGGATTTCACCTCACAAGAGTCCTGATGGACGGCGGCAGTAGCCTGAACCTGCTTTATCAGGATACAGTGCGCAAGATGGGCATAGACCCTTCAAGGATTAAACCTACAAAGACAACCTTCAAAGGCGTCATACTAGGTGTCGAGGCCAGTTGTATAGGCTCAGTCACACTGGAAGTGGTCTTCGGATCCCCGGATAATTTCCGAAGCGAGGAGTTAATCTTCGACATAGTCCCGTTCCGCAGTGGCTATCACGCTCTGCTTGGACGAACCGCGTTCGCAAAATTCAACGCGGTGCCGCATTGTGCATACCTTAAGCTCAAGATGCCAGGCCCTCATGGAGTCATCACGGTCAATGGAAACACGGAACACTCCCTCCGCACGGAGGAACATACAGCGGCTCTCGCGGCAGAAGTACAGAGCAGCCTTTTAAGGCAATTTCAGAGTCTGGCCGTTAAACGACCGGACACGGCCAAACGCGCCCGGAGCAACATCAACCAAGACCACCTGGCATGTTCCGAGCACGCGTAGCAATGCGGCCTCAACCCCAGCCCTCGCACAATTATAAGATAAACTCTCCGCGTACATAATTACGCCCTGGAGATACCATGGGCATAGGGGGAGAGGCACAACCACAACAGACCCAGAGTGCGGTTCGACCACACCAGGGGCTCCCAAGTGTGGCTCTTTTTATCTTTTATTTCTCTCTTTTTTATACAGAACTCTGTCCGACGGCGAACTTGCCGAACTCATGATGCAACAGCCAGGGAGGGACAAAGGCCGCGACGAACACTCAGGTGGTCTCCATTACGAGCATTAAATTTGTTAAATACACCATTCCGCGGCCTACCCCTGGAGGGAGACGCCTTTAATTCGTCCAATCCTTTGCTTTCCGCACTATTTGTATCATTCCGCACTCATAAGCAGATCTTCTCGAATAAAATGCAGCACTTTTTGCCCATAATTGCATTACCTTATATATATATGTTCATTTACGACATGTTGCATCCATACATTTTGGTACGGCCAAATACACCAGGGGCTTATGTTCCCCGCATTATGGTGTGATAAAGTCCGAACACTTTCACAAGTGCGGCACCCCGAACTTATAGCATTATATGAATCGGCTCCGAATCATGTCTTGGGTCAATAGTTGGGTTTGCCTGGCTCCCATGTTTGGCACCTTACGTTCCGTTCTATCGGCTAAGGTAGCACTGGGAGAACCACTGCGATTGCGCCCCGGTTGAGCCGGGTTAACGCCTCAGTGGAGAAAGCTAAAACTGACTGTCATGATAAGGCGAGAGATTGGTGCTGTTCGAGAGGTCCTTTCGGGTCCTTAAAGACCTACGCCGCTTCGAGCGAAGTTCCGGATAATGTCCGACGAAGGCGTGGATAGCGCCCCTAATTTGGTCTTCCGAATACTAGGGGCTTCGCCGAAATTTAAAATTATAGAATTCTATGGCTAAGTGAGAGTGTTCAAGCACTATAAGTCTGGTTGCCTTGTTCGTTGTGTTGAGCGCCTCCCTAGATGGACCCAAAAATGGGAACAAGAGTGCTCAAGTTTATCCCGAACACCCCAGCACTCGTGGCATGGGGGCTGAAGCCGACGACTTGCCATCTCTCAGATTTAATAAACGGCCGCACAGAAGGTAATATTTTAAATTAACAAGCATTGCTTAGCACATATGAACAAAGTTTTCAGCGCACAGGATACCACATTGCGAATCTACTCACTAATTACATCCCTGGGGCACTCATCCGCAATCTTGCGGGCACCCTTCAGGACAGTCCTATAGTACATTTTGGGCGTATGATATTCTTTGCCCGCTGGTGGCGCGTCAGTGATTAGCTTCTCCGCATCCAGCTTGCCCCAATGCACCTTTGCGCGGGCAAGGGCCCGACGAGCACCTTCAATACAGGCGGAGCGCTTGATAGCCTCCACCCAGGGGCACGCATCCACCAACCATCGCACGAGGCCGAAGTAGCTCCCAGGCATGGCCTCTCCAAGCCACAGCCGGACTATGAGGCCCTTCATGGCCTGCTCGGCCACCTTGTAGAGCTCGACCAGCTGCTTCAGCTGGTCGCTAGGGGGCACCGGATGGCCGGCCTCAGCATACTGAGACCAGAAGACCTTCTCCATTGAGCTCCCCTCCTCGGCTCGGTAGAATGCGGCGGCATCAGACACGCTGCGAGGCAGATCTACAAAACGCCCCTGGAGAGCTCCGAATTCGGGTAAGTAACACGTAATTTACATTCACATGCTTGCTTTGCATGAAAAATGCCTTACCCGCCGCTATCTTCCTCACCAACTCAATCTCCTGAAGGGACTTATGGGCATCGGCCTTGGCAGTCTTGGCACTTTCGAGAGCCGAGGCAAGCTCGGACTCTCGAGTCTTTGAGTCACGCTCCAAACTCTCATGCTTTTCCATGGGAGCCTGGAGCTCTTGCCGAACCACCGCCACTTGCGCCTCCTGCTTTTCTCGCTCTGCCCGTTCCGCGGCCGCATTGCGTTCGGCCGCGGACACGGCCTCCTTCAGGGTCGCCACCTCACTCGTGGCCCCTGCAGTACCCATGTTATCCTTGTTATTTTTTGTTGCAACCTAAATCCTTTTCTGTAAGGTACAAGTTCAAAGTGGTGTTACTCACCTTCTTTGTCCTGAGCTGCTCCTTGGCGCAGCCGAGCTCTTGCTCGGACCGCTCGAGCTCCTGCTTCAAAGCACCGACCTCCGCAGTCAGTGCGGCAGAGGTTAGCAGCGCAGCCTGCAACCCATATTGATATAATTTTTTAGCAACCCTGCGTATATCTTCCTTTTTTTCAGATCCTCAGTCCGGCTTTTCTTTCCGAACACCGAACCGAGCATCAGGGGCTACTGTCTATGCAGTATTACATTGCATATTTTTAACTTCTTACCTCAAAGCCTGATAGAAGGCTATTGTAGGCTTCGGTCAGCCCACTCTTGGCAAGCTGTACCTTTTGAACCACGCACTCATAATAGTGCGGTGTTCTTCCTCGATGGAAGCGCTCTGGAGCGCCTCTAACAAATTTTCCGGCGCTTCCGGTTGGACGGAAGCTGCCGGCGTCACGGTCTTGCCCTTCGTGTGAAGGGCCACCGGCCTGACTCCGGAACCACTGCGGGTTCTGATATGGAGTCCGGCGCAAAGTCCGGGAGGACGCCTTGTGGCGCCTACGGAGCCTCCCCCTGATGGGTCCCTTCTTGGGATCCCACCTTGGCGTCCTTGGTGTCACGAGGGGTGGAGGCGGTCGGGATGGAGTCTACATCCAACGGAGCCAACGACCCGCTCGGCGAAGCGGGGAGATCATCATTGGCCGGACTACAGGCAGCATGCGGCATCAGAATGACACTATGTGACACAGAAAAAGAAATTATAAATCACTCAGGAGTCCGGATACTTATGATCTCGCTGGAGGCCTGGCCCTTGAAGGCCATTCTTCCTCGCCAACATTGATGTTGGCGGAGCTGTCCGGGGGAATAGTCCTTCCCCTCTTGGACCCTTCGGCCTCCCCTGTTGGGGAAGCCTTCCTCTTCCTCTCTCCCTCTTCTGGGAGAGAGTCCTCTTTCTCCTCCTCATTTTCGGGGGAGGAGTCCGCCCCAGAGTCGTCGGACACCTGAAAACGGGAACTCTTTCGAGCACCCGTGGCCTCCTTCTTGGCCTTCTTCTCCGGCACCACGTGCGGTGCCGGAACCAGCAGCCTCGCTAGACAGGCGTCTACTGGGTTTTCTGGCATAGGAGCCGGGCAGATAATCTGCTCCGCCTTCCTCATCCAGTTCTGTCAAAGGAAAAGGGGAAATTAAAACCCGCATAGAGTCAAACTATGAAAATCTAGTGTCCCGTAAAGGGGTAGAATCACTTACCTCGTCGGCTTGGCGCTGCGAGCGGAATCCGCGATCTTCAGTCGCGGATGCGGGGGCTTCGGCGCCCTTAAACAGCACCCTCCAGGCGCCTTCGTACGTCGTGTCGAAGAGCCCGCTCAGCACCTGGTGCTGTTCCGGATTGAACTCCCACAGATTGAATGCCCGCTCTTGGCATGGGAGAATCCGGCGGACGAGCATGACTTGGACCACGTTAACCAGCCTGAGCTTCTTCACCAGCTTCTGGATACAGGCTTGGAGTCCCGTCACCTCCTCCGAACTACCCCACAGCAAGCCCTTCTCTTTCCAGGAGGCGAGCTGCGTGGGGATACCAGATCTGAACTCGGGGGCCGCCGCCCACTTAGGGTCACGCGGCTCGGTGATATAGAACCACCCTGATTGCCACCCCTTGACAGATTCCACGAAGGCCCCTTCGTACCAAAGGACATTGGGCATCTTGCCCAACATGGCGCCTCTGCACTCCGCTTGAGTGCCCTTCACTACCTTCGGCTTGACATTGAAGGTCTTGAGCCACAAGCCGAAGTGGGGCTGGATGCAGAGGAAGGCCTCGCACACGACGATAAACGCCGAGATGTTGAGGATGAAGTTCGGCGCCAGATCATGGAAATCCAGGCCGTAGTAGAACATGAGCCCCCGGACAAAGGGGTGAAGTGGAAAACCCAGTCCGCGGAGGAAGTGGGGAAGAAAAACGACCCTCTCATGGGGCCTGGGGGTGGGGATGAGCTGCCCCTCGTCGGGCAGCCGGTGCACGATGTCGCCGGACAGGTAGCCGGCGCTGCGCAGTCTTTCGATGTGCTCCTCCGTAACGGAGGAGGTCATCCACTTGCCTCCCGCTCCGGACATAACTGGGGAAGGTTGAGACGAGATGTGCGGGCTTGGGCGCTGGAGCTCGAGTGCGCGGAGATGGATAAGCAAAGGAGGAAGAAGGCGTAGGTGAAAAGGTGAATCCTTATCCCTTATATGGGCGGGCGAAGTCTACGCGTCCCCCACCGGCCTGGTAAAACTCGCTTATCCCCCAAGCATCACCATCAATGGCACGGTTGGGTTACCCACGTCCGTATTGATGAGAATCCCGGATTAAGGGGGAACACGATCTCTGCTTCGACAAGACGTGCCAAGGAAACCGCTTCGCTAAATGCGCTGAGGTGGTAGAGTAAAAAACGATTCAAGTAATGGCTTGGTAGTGGCGTGACGTCATGCCGCAAAAAACGTTAGCAGATTGAACTTGTGTATATATTATTCTCTCTACGGTGGAATGTGGAATTTATTTTGCAGAGCCGGACACTATCCTGGTGTTCACAATCTTCTATCATTCGGAGGAGGAACCCACCTTGCAATGCCAAACAATATACGCGCCGGACTTATCGTCATTGAAGCCTGGTTCAGGGGCTACTGAGGGAGTCCTGGATTAGGGGGTGTCCGGATAGCTGGACTACCATCATCAACCGAACTATCATCGGCCGGACTATCATCATCGACCGGACTCCAAGACTATGAAGATACAAGATTGAAGACTTCGCCCCATGTCCGGATGGGACTTTCCTTGGCGTGGAAGGCAAGCTTGGCGATACGGATACGTAGATCTCCTACCATTGTAACCGACTCTATGTAACCCTAGCCCTCTTCGGTGTCTATATAAACCGGATGGCTCTAGTCCGTAGGACAACAACAACAACTATTACAATCATACCATAGGCTAGCTTCTAGGGTTTAGCCTCCTTGATCTCGTGGTAGATCCACTCTTGTAAACATCCACAATATCAATATCAATCAAGCAGGACGTCGGGTTTTACCTCCATCAAGAGGGCCCGAACCTGGGTAAAACATCGTGTCCCTTGTCTCCTATTACCATCCGCCTAGACGCACAGTTCAGGACCCCCTACCCGAGATCCGCCAGTTTTGACACCGACATAGACCATTAAGCAACACCTCATCCCCTTTTAATAGTATTGGCATTCCTATGGACTCAATGTGATCTTGGATCACCAAAAATAGAAATGAAGAGTCTTGAGCTTTTGCCAATATTTGTCCTTAGCATTTTGAGGGGTCCACATCCCTAGTCCATGCCATGCCAATCATTGAACTTTTTGAAATAATCATCTTGAAAGGATATTAGTTCAATGAGCTATATGTTGTTAAGAATTACCAAAACCACTCAGGGATTAGTTGCACTTTTAGATTCTACTCATGATTCTTAGTTATCTAGCACATGTATGATGTGGTTACCGCTACAACACACGTCTCTCCAAGGATCAAGGATATGCATGTTCCTACATTAAAGAAATGAAACAATAAACATCTTCAAAACAATAGGACTACATCGAACACTGATACATTATTTAATCATCAAATCAATCTGTACTGGCATGCATGAAGCAACAAAAAATGACAATAATGATTTTAACAAAAATGAATATGAAATTTTGTTTTCATGTTCATTGTACATTATATGCATTTTTCATTACTATATTTGATTGACTTCATGCGGTTTTCTTATAGAAAAGAAGAGTTCAGACGAACTTGAGAAAATATAAAATAAACATCTATAGCTCCCCTGACTAAGTACCGTACAAAAGGAATCAGTTAACCTAGAAGACAATGATTCAATATATATCAAATACAATGCAAACAATAGGCAGACAACATAGGAAGACTCCCTGCAGTAGCCAATCCTCACAACACCTTAAAAGGAAATAGATAGCAACTTTCAAAGCCCGGTCGCAACTGGATAACCAACGAATAAGCATCTCAACACACCAAATAAGCAACGCCAGCCCTACAACCAGGTAGCCTGAGCCTAAAACCAATGCTTTCCTCGAGATTTCTGCATAGAACAAAGGAGCACAATTCAGGCACCAAAAGGTAGGAATGAGCTAACCGATAAAGAAGCAATACAAATATTGTACACCTATCCTTAATTGTGAGAGCATAGTTGCAGTAGCAAACATCTCTAGTGTGTGTACAAAGTTTAGTATGACATGGCTCTTACATTGTTAGACCGTCTCCACGTATTTTTTAGCTGGTACTGTAAATGTGGTGCCTTAAAAAGAAAAAGGGGAAAGGAACATACAAAGGCTGTCAAATATCAATTGGTTGCGTTGGATTTCCATTGAACCAAACCGAAATGAACTTCCATCTCTGTTACAGCCATAAATGGTCTCTTTTATTAAGAATAGCAAAGTAGTGGGCTGCAAAGCTGCAAAAAATTATGTCAAATTAAACGTCAAACCTGAGACTATTTTTAGGCCATAACTATATGCTCTAGTGATCAGCGCAATTTTTGAACAACATAGATTGTTGAATCATTTCTAACTAAATGGTCAACAAGCACCAAAAAATTCATTCCCTAACTACTGTAGTTGCAAAATCAATTTACCATCAAACTTGAGAAGTAACTAATTGGCCAATGAGTAGCTGGAAGGCCATTGTATTTACTGATCTGGAAGTGCTGCATATGATAAAATCAAAATAGATGGAAGCCTAAAAGTGACCCAACAATACTTTCAATAGGTTGCTGTTTATGCAAGCAACATTATGCTTTAATCAATATATATCATCCGAACTAACCATGCCCAAAAATTTGTCCAGAGGTTAATACCTAACCACTCTCGTGGACCACAAGCCCGAGGGAAAACTATGTGTTTTAGTCCTCCTCATAAATCAAAACACAACATGTTCAGGATGAAAAACATTGACCAAAATAAAGTGATAGCAAGCCTATTTAAATTTAATATTGGTGCAACCTGCTAGCTTAATAAATATATAATGACAGTTCTGGCTGGTATTACATACAACATCAACCTATAAGGAAAATGTGAAGCAAACCAAACTGACATTGCTCCAAACGATAGAGCATACCTGAAAATTCGCCTCCATATTTTTCTCTCAAGAGGCATGCTGAATCCCTCACGTAGGAGGCTGCCAGTGCGTATGTCAAGCCAACAAAAAAGAACAGGAGAGCCCAACCTACAAAAAAGTGCAATTCTTTTACAACAAAGAATCATAGAGCAAGCAAATGAAAAGGGACCAAAAGAGAAGCAATCAACATGGCTCAACATGCAATCGGAGCATAATTGATGTCGCTTGAGATGCATCGTTGTTTCCCCAAGGAATAAGGGAGGATGCAGCACAACAACGGTAAGGTATTTCCCTCAGTGATGAGACGAAGGTTATCAAACCAATAGGAGAACCACGCAACACTATGTAAACGGTACCTGCACACAAATAACAAATACTTGCAACCCGACGCGTTAAAGGGGTTGTCAATCCCTTTCGGGTAGCGGTACCAAAAAGTGATGTAAAGATAGGATAAAATTGTAGTATATTGATAGATGCAAATAAAAGTGAATAAAATGCAACAAGGTATTTTTGGGTTTTTGATAATATAGATCTGAAAATAAAAGAAGAAAATAAAAGAAAAGGCAATTGGCAATATGGATCTGAAAGTATATGATGGGAAATAGACCCGGGGCCATAGATTTCACTAGTGGCTTCTCTCGAGAAAATAGCAATGGTGGGTAGACAAATTACTATTGGGCAATTAGTTGAAAAGCAAATAATTATGACGATATCCAAGACAATGATCATGTATATAGGCATCTAGTCCAAGATTAGTAGACCGATTCCTGCCTGCATCTACTACTATTACCCCACACATCGTCCACTATCCAACATGCATCTAGTGTATTAAGTTCATGGAAAAACAGAGTAATGCAATAAGAACGATGACATAATGTAGACAAAATCTATTCATGTAGGCATAGACCCCATCTTTTTATACTTAATAGAAATGATACATGCGTGCCTTGCTGCCCGTTCTGTCACTGGGAAAGGACACCTCAAGATGGAACCCATTGCAAAGCACCTCTTCACATTGCAAGATAAATAGATCAAGTTGGCCAAACAAAAACAAAATATCGGAGAAGAAATACGAGGCTATAACAATCAAGATTGGATATTAAATCAAGGCAAATCTGATCATAAACTCACAATTCATCGGATCCCAACAAACACATCGCAAAAAGTCATTACATCAAATAGATCTCCAGGAGACCGTTATATTGAGATACACAGAGAGAAAAAGCCATCTAGCTACTACCTACGGACCCGTAGGTCTGAGTTGAACTACTCACGCATCATCGGAGAGGCACCAATGAGGATGATGAACCCCTCCGTGATCGTGTTCCCCTCTGGCTGAGTGCCAGAATAGGGCTCTAGATTGGATCTCATGGTTCTGGAACTTGCGGCGGCTAGAATAAAATTTCATCGACTCCCTAGGGCGCGCCTGGGGCCCAGACGCGCCCTGGTGGGTTGTGCCCCCCTCGGGGCACCCCCAGGTGCTTCTCAGGCCCATCTGGTGTCTTCTGGTCCAAAAAATCCACAAAAAGTTTCGCTACATTTGATATTGATTTTCTACGATGTAAAAAAAGCAGAAAACAATAACTAGCACTTGGCACTATTTAAATAGGTTAGTCCCAAAAAATGATATAAAATTATTGTAAAACATCCAAGAATGATAATAAAACAGCATGGAATAATAAAAAAAAGATACCTGCCACTGTAACAGCTTGGATTTTCACTGAACGCCTTATGGGTAGATACAAAAATGAATCTACACAAACATGGATGAGATATTCTATTGGAGAGGGAGAAGGCAAATCAGAGGAGCGGGGTGGGGATGAAGAGGTGTGGGCCAGGTACCTGCAGAGGCCATATGCGACAAATGATTCATTGGAGCTATGTTACATAGAAGCTCAACTGCAGCTGTCGCCCATGCTTCTCCTGTAGACCATAATGCCGCCCCGACTCCCGCCATGCTCTGCCACAAGCAGGCCGGTGGTGACATGTCGAGCCATGGCTCCGCCCCTCGCTGTCCGTGAAGCACAAACGCTTGTGCATAGAATGGCCCACCAGACAAGATCAAAGCATGCGAGGTAGGAGACATCTACTCATACCGAGCCACTACTGCATTAACTGTATCCACTGCCATCGTTACCAAAAAACACAATTTCTAACCCTGAATTAACATAAAAGTGTTTGTTCAGAATTACTTAGTACACAAAAAACAGAGCATCACAGGTTCAGAAAACCCTGAGTTGACTGATTGTTTTTTGATGCTGACATCCTATCAGGGCATGGTGCCCTGCCTATGCAGCAGCCCCAATCTGCACTCTACAGATCAATGACATTAAGCCCAGGTAGTCAGCCCCATTTGTAGATTAAAATCTTCATGATTGTCTATGCTTGCACCATCACTCATTTGACAGAAAAATAATGTGGTACATTCAGCACTCATGATGACACATATTACTGTACCTATAATTTAGCATTTTTGCGAAAAGGATATGTACATAACCTTGCAAAAAATACTGTCAAGAATTAACTCTACACAGCCTAATTTTTTTCCATACATTTCCTAAACTGGCAATGTGTGCAACATAAACAAACCAATCACGTATATCAATTACCCATGCCAAATTCACCCAGGCCTGAATTTTATGAAACTCAATTCAAGCACACAGTTTATCTTGTTTTTGCAAAAAGGATATGTACATAACCTTGCAAAAAATACTGTCAAGAATTAACTCATTTTTTACATAGCCTGATTTTTTCCATACATTTCCTAAACTGGCAATGTTTCCAACATAAACAAACCAATCACATATATCAATTACCCATGCCAAATTCACCCAAGCCTGAATTTTCTGAAACTCAATTCAAGCATACAGTTTATCTTGTGTAAGCTTGACAAGCTAATGACAGATATTCCAATTACTACTACACTTTTTTTTCGTGAATACGCAAAGGTTGCGTATCATTTCATTGAAAGAAGATAAGAGTGAATACAGGTGGTGGTACAACACATGACACGAACACAACAGGCGTGAACATGGTGCCCAGAGCATAGAGACATGGGATGCTCGGCTGATAACCCACAAGTATAGGGGATCACAACAATTTTCGACGGTAGAGTATTCAACCCAAATTTATAGATTCGACACAAGGGGAGCCAAAGAATATTTGAAGATATTAGCAGCTGAGTTGTCAATTCAACCACACCTAGAGATTAATTATCTGCAACAAAGTGATTAATAGTACAGTAATATGATAGTTTTGATGATAGTAGCAACAACAATAGTAATGGTAACAGTGATAGCAGTGATTTCGTAGCAGTAACAATAGTAGTAGCGACAACAGTAACTTAGCAAGAAAAATATAAGGTAAATCCGTAGGCATTGGATCGATGACTCGTTGGATGATATTCATCATGAGACAGTCATAACCTAGGGTGATACGACACTAGCTCCAGTTCATAAATATAATGTAGGCATGTATTCCGTAAATAGCCATAGGTGCTTATGGAATGAACTTGCATGACATATTTTGTCCTACCCTCCCGTGGCAACGGGGTCCTATTGGAAACTAAGGGATATTAAGGCCTCCTTTTAATAGAGAACCGGAACGAAGCATTAACACACAGTGAATACATGAACTCCTCAAACTACGATCATCACCGGGAGTGTTCCCGACTATTGTCACTCCAGGGTTGCCGGATCATAACATGTAGTAGGTAACTATAACTTGCAAGATTGTATCTAGAACATGGATATAATAGTGATAACATAAATGGTTCAGATCTGAAATCATGGCACCCGGGCCCAAAGTGACAAGCATTAAGCATGGCAAAGTCATAGCAACAACAATCTCAGAACATAGTGGATACTAGGGATCAGGCCCTAACAAAACTAACTAGATTACATGATGAATCTCATCCAACTCCTCACCGACCAGCGAGCCTATGAAGGAATTACTCACTCCCGGTGGGGAGCACCATGTAATTGGCGATGGAGAAGGGTTGGTGATGACGAAGATCAAAGACCCCCCTCCCCGGAGCCCCAAACAGACTCCAGATCTGGCCTCCTGATGAAGAACAGGAGACGGCAGCGGTTCCGTGTCGTGAAACACGATAATTCTTTCTCCCTGATTTTTTCTGGAAAAATAGGATTTATAGCGTTGGTTTCAGGGTCTTCGGGGCCACCAGGTGGGGACAACCCACCTGGGCGCGCCTGGAGGGGGTGGCTTAAAGTGTTAGTATTCGACTAGAGGGGGGGGATAGATGATTTTTATGGAAGTTTTCAAAGCAGGGGTGTTTTGAAGACAAACAATAGAATTGAAACTATTGATATGCAACGGAAGGTAGACTACACTAGACAAGCCATAGTCAAGTAAGCAATGTAATGAAAGCACGAAGACTATGAGCAGCTAGGTAGTATGGATCAGGATGGAAGATAGTATGAAGCCAAACAGACAATTGTCTTCACTCAATGAAGTCAGACAGATAAGGCAAGTAGGCAAAGACTTCACGAAGACAAACTGTAAGTAAAGCAAGAGAGGTAGGATAGAACCAGTTGCTCGAAGAGGACAAATGATTTGTTCGACCAGTTCCAGTTGCTGTGACAACTGTACGTCTGGTTAGGGAGGATGAGATTTAACTCAGAAGACCGTGTCTTCACCTTATTCCCCTTGAGCTAAGAACACTTAGTCCTCGCCTAATCACTCTGGTAAGTCTTCAAGGGAGACTTCCAAACCTTCATAGACTTTGTTCACCGGCAATCCACAATGACTCTTGGATGCTTAGAACGCGACGCCTAATCGGCTGGAGGATTCATAGTCCTCAAGTGTAATAAGTCTTTAGATCACACAGACAGAAAGACTTCAGTGATGCCTAACACTCTTTGGCTCTGGGTGTTTTGGGATTTGTCCTTGCAAGGATTCTCTCTCTCAAAGCTTCGGAGGTGGGTTGCTCTCAAACGACAAAAGCCGTGCACTAACTCTGAGCATTCACCAATTTATGTCATAGGGGGTGGGCTATTTATAGCCAAAAGGCAACCCGACCTGATATGTCCGAAATGACCCTGGGTCATTAAGGAACTGACATGTGTCCAATGATCAGATTTCAAACACACGCGACAGCTTGACTTGGGCTACAAGTAAAGCCGACTCATCTTGCTCTAGATAAGATTCGCTCTCATTGTGTTCGCTTGAAGACATAGGATTTGGTTGAGCATCACATCGGTCACTCTAACTTTGTTCACTTGGACCCCACTTAATAGTACGGTGGTTCCTATGACTCAACAAAGAAGAAAAGGAAACTATGAAACAACTATGTCTTCGCACTCCATAGTCTTCACGCGATGTCTTCTCATGTCATAGTCTTCAATGTGAATATCTTCACAGACCACCATTGTCTTCAATGTCTTCACACTTTTTTAGGGGTCATCTCTCGTAGGTAAACCGAATCAATATGGGACTACTACTTGTGTTATCCTGCAATTCTCACAAAAACATTAGTCCCTCAACCAAGTTTATCGTCAATACTCCAAAACCAACTAGGGGTGGCACTAGATGCACTTACAATCTCCCTCCTTTTGGTGATTGATGACAAACTGGTTAAAGTTTTCAACGGGGACAAAAGTATGTGAAAGTTTAGTGTTGTGAGTATTGTCTTCGTACATAAGACGAGGCTCCCCCTGAAGATGTGCATATAAATGATTTGCGATTGAATGCAAATGCACATGACATGTTGTGCTTTGTGGAGGTCATCATCAAGGTGGGAAGACAATGCGTTATGCATATAAGAAGTAACGAAGATAATGATATGCATAGTGATGGATGGACGTCTGCAGAATGACTTCATGCGAAATTTATCATCACATCGCAGAATAGCAAGTAAAGTAGCAGACGACCATCAAGTTTAAGTGTTACAACTCAGAGAACCAAATGTATCAAAAGACGAGAGTTGTAAGACTTGGCAAAAATAATGCAACCACCCATAAGGACCCGCTTGAAGACTATCAACTCATATGCTTCTCCCCTTTTGTCAGTAATGACCAAAAAGGTTTGAAGACATAGATCATCTACTCGTTCCCAGAAGGAGCAGGGTCGATGTTGGAGTTTGGTGGTGCAGACAGGCCTGGTGCAGTGTTGATAGGCGCCAAAGTGGTTGTTGGTGATGTAGCATCATCTTCATCATCGATGACTCTGGCATTTATAGTTGCTGCCGAAGAGGAGTACCTAGAGTCTTCGAGTGAAGGAGTCTGACGCAAGACAACATTCCTAGGAGGAGTGGAATCAAATTTGAATTGCTATGTGAAGCCATCTTGCTGAAGATCATCTTCAGAACTGAGTAGAGTCAGACTCTTCCACGAACGCCGACAGGTTTCATGAGTGACAAATGCATTCTTGGTGGCTAGATTGCGAATACGATTAACATCCATCAAGAGACTCTGCATCTGACGCTTCAGCCAGAAATGATGCTTATCCTGTTTCTGATGCAAGGCCATGAGAAGCTCTCGGTCATTGAGCACACGAGATCTCTTCCGAGGCCTTTGCGCAATAATTCTTTCAATGGCTTCAGTACGGGCACGACAAGGTGCACGTGTATTTCCAGCCAAAGGATAAACACGAGTGACAGCATGAACTCCTTCAACATGTTGAGAGAAACTTTGATGATCGGCATTGTGATGATAAATTGCCTTCTTGGCAGGCTCTGGGTATATGGCTTCGACAGACATATCAACCTCTGGCAAGAATATGAGATGGTTGCGCGTAGAGGGCTGATAGTTAACAGCAGAGTGAAGCTTGATAAGTCGCATTACCCATGGAGCATAGAACTTCAGACCAAATATATCTGAGACAGATGCAGCAAGTTGGCGAATGAAGAAATCCCGAGCATTGAAGCTGATGCCATTGAGAATATAGAAGACCAATGTCTTCATTGAGCCTTCAAGCTTTGCTGTAGAAGGATGTCCTTTGATGGGCCATAGAGTTCGCGTAATAATGTGATAGATGGTGCAGGGCAGATACTCTAGGTCATCAACAAAGAATTCCTTAGGATATTCAACATCTTGTGGCAGAGGCTTCATCATACTCAGCATTTGGCTCATGTTGGGCTCTGGCTTTTGGAATATGCTTTCTAAGGCATTGCGTTGAAGCTGACAACCAGGTTCATAAAGTTCACCTGGAGTGGGCAGGCCTGCAAGCTCAATGATATCAAGAGCTTTGGCTTCATGATGGACATTGCCTGTCATCCACTAAAGGACCCAAGTTTTGATGTCCTTGTTGTAGCCGCTGATGTGAAGTGTAGCATAGAATTGTAGGAGAAGCTCTTCATTCCAATTTTCATCGTCGGTCATGAATTGCAGAAGGCCAACATCTCTGAAGGAGTCTAGGGCTTCTTCCAAACAGGGCAGTCCAGCAATGGCTTCGCAGTCAAGATGCATATGAGGAAAAATGCGCCCTTGATTGTATAAGACACATGAATAATAACTGCGCTGTTGATAGCTCTAGAACCGATCAAATGAAATTCTAGGTTTTGAATATGGGTTCTTGGCTCTATCAAAGAAAGTGTTGTGTTCAATGAAGCCATTTGCCTTGAACGATCCTGACGCAGATGCAGTTCCTGGAAACCTTGGCAGACTTGGTTTTGGCTTTTGAACCTGAGGCCTGTGCTCCACATGATAATCAAATTGAGGTCCGGGAGTAGGCGGAGGAACCAGAATGGGCCATCTGACAGTGGAAAGCTCGCCTTGATAAAATGCTTGCTCAATGGTGTGTGGCCTTGGAGGCGGTATAGGAGCAGTGCCATTGATAAGGGCTTCAGGCTGTGCATTGGTGGCAGGTGCGTCATTGGCTTCAGACATCGTGTTCACTGCAGGCGCCACATTAGCTTCAGCCATGAGAACATCATTGGCTTCAGTAGTGTTGTTGGTGGCCACCTCAGTATTTTCAACCTCCACTTGAGTAGCTGGAGGGTCAGGCACAGACACGTTCTCCTCGAGAACATTTTCTTGACTAGTGTGGGGTGTGACAACACGCTCTTCTTCTTCACAGGGTTCTTGATTTTCATCGGCTGATGCAGCCAGTATGTCTTCAGCAGCCTTGGCTTCAGACTCAGAGACGTTCACAGATGATTGGCTTCAGAAAACACTTGTCGTGCTACTGAGTTGGGTTGCACTTCTCCTGCTGGATCGCTCGACACATCACCTTGTGGCCTTGGTCCTTTGCTAAGCCTACAGAATGCAGGCGTCGCTCTTGGAGTGGGAGTTGGATGGACCACATAGTCATCATCAGCAAGTATCGGATTGGTGACTTGAGGTGGGGGAGTACTTGCTGAGCTTCGACTTGGAGTTTCTGGTTGGGGGCGATCAGCCCATGATGCATCCTGAGCAATTGGTGTCAAGGGACGACCAATGCTGATGATTTCGCTGTTCGTGAGAACAGGTGATGATACCATATGGTGCTCGATCTGAGGAAGAACTTCATCATCAACTACATTGTCTTGGGGACCAATGTCTTCAGCTGCGGTGGGGTCAACAACTGGAACTTCTTCAGCTTCAGGAGTCTCCATGAAAGCAGGCTCATTAACAACTAACTGACGCTCTTGGTGGGTGGATGTAGGACGAGCAACTGATAGGGGCTCGACAAGAAGGGGCACTAAGGGAGCAGCCCGATCCTTCTTCGAAGACTTTGTCTTCCACTTCTTGGTCAGTGGAGCATCATTAGAAGCATTCTTGTTCTTGCGTTTTCTGGCTTCGGCCTCGGCTGCCCTTGTCTTCTTCAGTTCTGAAGCCACTGTGGGGACCTTAGGCTTCGAGCCTGTCATGCTAGCAGGGAAGACAATGCGAGGTGCTTCTTGTCTTGATGCCTCAGCTTTAGTCACAGTGGGCTTCTTCTTTTTGGCCGCCATCTTGGAGTCGATGCCCAGACGCCCAAGGGCCTTGCGCTTTTCAGCTTCATTCTGAGCCTGAACACAAATGTCAGCAAGGTGTTTCATCCGCTCTCTTGAACCTTTTGCTTCTTCACATTTCTTGTGAAACGCTTCCTTGAGATCATGCCACATCGTCTTGAAGTTCTGAACATCAGTGACACTGAGCTTGGCCATGTGCTTCTTGAACTGAGCCTTTTCATAGCCAATTTTGTTCTTGAGCTCGACTATCTTCTGAGCCAGAGCTAGCTCATTTGCAATGACACTGTGGAAAGCGACACTGATGCCAATGGGAAGTTGAAGATCATCAATGCTGAGATCCGGATTGGCAAACCATTCATTAATGAAGTTGTTTAGGATGTCTACATCAAAGAGGGGCAAATAATTGGAGATTTCCGCCTCTTGTTTGCTCTTTATCAGTAGCTCAAGAGCATCTTCACCAATATCATCGTCACTTGATAGATCAATGGCTTCATTCTCGTTCCTCAGAACGGCAACTAGGGTCAGTGCTTGACCAGAACTCAGGATGGGCTTCTTCTTTTGCATAGACTTCTCGGCCTTCTTGGAGACGCGAGAGAGGTCTTTAGATTGCATACTTGATGCAGGAGGGGCAGTTGCCAATGGCTACACACGTGAAGCTTTTGGTGCAGCAGAGGGTTGTGAAACCTTAGTTTTCTTCTGCTTCTGTGGCTTAGGAGGAGCTGGCGCTTCATCAGAATCTGCGTCATCAACTGAGTGATCCACATTAGCACCTTGGACTGCAATGTGAGTGAGCCTTCGAGGTTGTAGAAGGGGCCGATTCTATTTTCATTGGCTTCACGGGTGCCATCATCCCAAGGAGCAGATGGACAGGGGTTGAAGTCAAGTCCAAATGCCTTCTTGTTCTTCACAGCAGAATCTTTGGCAAACCTGAAGTTGCGCTTGAACAGATTGTCTTCTCGACACCATAGCAGAGAAGATGGGTCAGCATTCTCTGGCTATGGTCTGCGAACCATGCACGGATAGAAACCTTGATCAACAGCTTCAGACAGAGACTGGGATTGAAGATTTTTGTATAATATATCTCCCCAGGGTGGCTTGATGGCATTCTTGTCAGCATACTCAGCCGTGACAAATCTGTACTTGTACCACTCTTCAACCCGATATCTTCGAGTCCATTGGATTCGAGTTTTGCATTCACCATAAGTTTCTTTTGGGTCTGTCTTGTACATTTCATGCAGATCTGGTGGCAAATCCTTGGATGTATTTCCACGACACTGTCTGCCGCCCTTTCTAGCTGACTTTTCAGTTGCCATGAAGCTTAAACTGAATGGCTTCAGAACTTGCAAAGGCTTCCGATGGCTCGTCAGACAAGAGCTGGCTTCAGGAGAATTTATGTGACTTTGTAAGAATTCTGCAAATGAATGCAGACTATGAGAACCAAGGGATTCTCCCACGGACATGTACCTGTGACAGCATTAGAGATGCGAGGGAAGGGGAAGAGGTCATATGCATTCTCAGAAGGTTTTGAAGATAAATCAGTTTTAAGACATTGACCTCATAACGCGAAGACATTCACTTATTTGTTGTGAGTTGGTTCTAGATTTGTACGAACCTACAAGTGAGGAATCTAACTTGTAGTGAAGCATAAGTGAATAGACTAGGCAAAATATGAGATGCAGAACATGGTAGATTCAACTTTGGAAGCATAGAAACCACTTTTGGTAGAGAAGGATGAATCTATCAGATCAAAAAGGCAGTAAAAAGTGAGTTTTAATTACCACACGAAGAACTGCTAGACAAAACGGAGTTGGAGGCCGAGCAGTTCAATCTTCCGTGCCCTAAGTTGGCGACGGAAGACACCTACGGCGGCGGCGGAAAAGACGAGGTCCGCGGCTGGCGTGAGGATGACGTCGGTGAGGTCGTGACAGCTAAGCGCTTCGTCGCCAGCGTCATCACAAGCTAGCGGTGGCGCTGGGTTTTTTAACGAGGTGCGAAGGTGGAAGAAAGATTTTTGACCGCGATGTGATGTGTATTTATAAGGAAAGGGACAACACAGCACAATTACTCAGGTGCCGCTGACGGTTCACATCTGATGAACACGTGGCAAACATGCAACGCATTGGAAGTTGTTCCATGTTCCCACGCACGCCTGGATTGTTGGATGGTCGTTCCGGCTTCTCTGGTTTTCAGGAAATAAGGATGCAACATTAAAAACAGATTAAATGTTTGTCAGATTGACTTCATCTAACAAGGTCTCAGTGAAGACAATCGACAGTTTCAATAGAATGCATATGATTTGGACAGATAGAGTTGAGGTAGAAGCATAGACAGTTTAGGGTCCGATCACATTCACTTAGATCAAAGGATTCAAGAGTGAAAACATAGCTATAAGTGAATGTTGTAGAGGACAGAACACTAATATATATGTATATGTATATGAACCAAATCAACATTGTGAAGATAAATCATGAAGATAGTTCAATGTTGAAGACAATCCAAATTAGAAAACTTTGCAATTTTAACGCCAAGAGAAACACTTCAATAAGAATTTTGGTGGTGGTGTTACCCACCGTATAGGAAGTATTTAGACCTAGACACGGCGCACAATTATCGTGGCGCTCCGAAGTCAAATTCCACATTAATGTATTCACACTCAGAAGGTAAGTCTTCATTAATTGAAGATATACGTTACTTCGTGTGTTGCACATCTAAGTCGTCAGCATGCATAAGCGTTAGGATGTGTGTCCATTCACAGGACATTCGAGGATTCTAGGATATTTAGCTCACACCGTAACTTGCAAAATCTTTTCTCATCCAAGGGCTTAGTGAAGATATCAGCCAATTGCTCTTCAGTGTTGACGTGAATGATATCAATGTCTTCCTTGTTGACATGATCTCTGAGAAAGTGATGACGGATCTCAATGTGCTTTGTCTTCGAGTGCTGAATTGGATTCTTGGAAAGCTTGATGGCGCTTTCATTGTCACGAAAGAGTGGCACGTTCTTCGTGTTGATGCCATAATCCTTAAGAGTTTGCTTCATCCATAGAAGCTGAGCACAGCATGATCCAGCAACAATCTACTCAGATTCAATAGTGTAGAGTGACACACAGTTCTGCTTCTTTGAAGACCAACAGACAAGTGATCGACCGAGAAAATGACATGTTCCAGAGGTGGACTTGCGATCAACCTTGTCATGAGCATAATCAGCATCAGAATACCCAATCAGATCAAATGTTGATCCCTTTGGATACCATAATCCTATTGTTGGGGTGTAAGCCAAATATCGAAGAATTTGCTTCACCGCAAGGTGATGCGACTCCTTTGGTGCCGCTTGGAATCGGGCACACATGCAAACGCTAAGCATTATATCTGGCCTAGATGCACATAAGTAAAGTAAGGAACCAATCATGGAGCGGTATACCTTTTGATCGAACACTTTACCATTGATGTCAGGACCCAAATGCGTTTTGGATGGCATTAGCGTCGTGTATCCTTTGCAATCTTGCATCCCAAACTTCTTCAGGCATTCTTTGAGGTATTTTTCTTGCGATATGAAGATTCCATTCCTTTGTTGACAGATTTGAACACAAAGGAAGAACTTTAGCTCACCCATCATGGACATCTGATATTGCTCTTGCATCATGTTCCCAAACTCATCGCTGTATCTCTTGTTGGTGCAGCTGAAGATAATATCATCCACATAGATTTAGCACACAAACAGTTCTCCATCATATGACTTCGTGAAGAGTGTTGGATCTAGAGAGCCAGGTTTGAAGCCTTTGCTCTTCAAGAAGTCTTTGAGTGTGTCATACCAAGTGCGAGGAGCTTGTTTGAGACCATATAGTGCCTTATTGAGCTTGTAACCATATCAGGATGTTTTGGATCTTCAAAGCCAGGTGGTTGTGCAACATACACTTCTTCTTCAATTTTGCCATTGAGAAAGTCACTCTTCACATCCATTTGGTACAGAAGGATGTTGTGATGGTTGGCATATGCAAGTAGTATGCGAATGGCTTCAAGTCTTGACACAGGAGCAAATGTTCCATCGAAGTCAATCCCTTCAACTTGAGTGTAGCCTTGAGCAACCAGACGAGCCTTGTTTGTGACAACTTGACCATGTTCATCTTGTTTGTTGCAATAGATCCATTTGGTGCCAATGATATTATGCTTGTGAGGATCAGGACGCTTGACTAGTTCCCAGGCATTGTTCAGCTCGAACTGATGAAGCTCTTCTTGCATGGCTTGAATCCATTCAGGTTCCATGAAAGCTTCATCAACTTTATTGGGTTCAGATATTGAGACAAATGCAAAGTGCCCACAGAAATTTGCCAGTTGTGTTGCTCTTGAATGAGTGAGTGGACCAAGTGCATTGATGCTGTCAATGATCTTCTCAATCTGTACTTCATTTGCAACACGGGGATGTACTGGACGAAGATTTTGCCCTTGCAGCTTATTGTCTTCAGCTTCGACATTAACTTCAGGCTGAGCATTGTCGTCAGGTTGACTTGGTGCAATAATGAGTTCATCTTCAGCCTGAGGTTCGGACGATATGATCTCTCCAGTACCCATGAGCTTGATAGATTCACTAGGAGGAACTTCATCTAGCACATTTGGCAGGTGCTCTCTTTGCGAGCCGTTAGTCTCATCGAACCGCATATCCACAGTTTCAATCACTTTATAGTGAAAGAGGTTGAAGACTCTGTAGGAGTGAGAGTCCTTTCCATATCCAAGCATAAAACCTTCATGTGCTTTCGGTGCAAATTTTGAAGTGTGATGTGGATCCTTGATCCAGCACCTAGCACCAAATACTCTAAAGTAACTAACGTTTGGCTTCTTACCAGTTAGCAGCTCATATGATGTTTTCTTTAGAAGCTTGTGAAGATAGACTCGGTTGATGATGTGGCATACAGTGTCAATGGCTTCAGGCCAGAACTTTCTTGGAGTCTTGTACTCATCTAGCATCGTCCGAGCCATCTCGATGAGGGTTCTGTTTTTGTGCTCCACGACGCCATTATGCTGAGGTGTGTAGGGAGCAGAAAACTCATGAGTGATGCCAAGTGTATCAAGGTAAGTGTCGAGGCCGGTGTTCTTGAATTCTGTGCTGTTATCACTTCTGATGTGCTTGATCTTGACACCATAGTTCATCATGGCACAATTGGCGAAGCGTCTGAAGACATCCTGCACTTCATTCTTGTAGAGTATTATATGCACCCAAGTATATCTTGAGTAATCATCAACAATAACGAAACCATAGAGACAAGCAGTGGTAGTAAGAGTAGAGTAATGAGTAGGGCCGAATAAGTCCATATGAAGCAGCTCGAAGGGTTGAGATGTTGTCATGATTGTCTTCAAGGGATGCTTGGCCCTTGTCATCTTCCCAGCTTCACAGGCACCACACAGATGGTCTTTCTTGAACTTGACGCCTTCGATGCCCACGACGTGCTTCTTCTTCTTCAAGAGTGTACAAGTTCCTCATGCCCGCATGTCCTAGCCTCCGATGCCAGAGCCATCACTCTGAAGCTTTTTCTAGAAGACATGTGGCAAGCTGTGGTCCTGCTGAGAAATCTACCATATACAGATCATCTTTTCGATACCCTTCAAAGACTAGAGATTTGTCAGATTCCATAAGAACAAGGCAATGATATTTTCCAAATATCACAATCATATTCAAATCACATAGCATTGATACAGACATTAAGTTAAAACCAAGGGATTCAACAAGCATCACTTTATCCATGTGCTGATCCTTTGAGATTGCAACTCTACCAAGACCCAATACCTTACTTTTACTAGTGTCAACAAATGTGATATGACTCTTATCAGACGGTCGAAGAGTTGAAGCCATTAGAAGACTTCGATCACCAGTCATGTGGTTGGTGCATCCACTATCCATAATCCATTTTGAAGCTTGAGGTGTCATAGCCTACAGTACAGTTTGGGGGATAGGCTTCACCAAGAGAGTTGTGAAGCAGAAACATTTGTAGAACAAGCGGAACATAGAAGTTCAGATCTTGGTTAGGATAGATAGGATGAGTGTCAAGGAATCCCGGAACGAAATTCATAGTAAGACAATTTGGACATTTTATCTTGCATCCCACAAGATGTTTAAGGTCCCCAGCATAAGCATCAAACGCCTTTGATTTCCGGCTGGAGACCTTACCCTGCAAAAGAGAGTTAAGTTTTCTTAACCACCCACATTTCAGGGGTGGCTTATAAGCAATGAGTCTAAATGCAGCATCTAAGAACTTCGGCTTTGAAGCCCTAGCAAATAGCCTAGCAGGAGGAGAATAATACTCATAAGAATATGCAGAAAAGTTCTTAGATTTGTGAACATAGCGGTTTGATGAAACACGCTCATATTCAAAGGTCTGAGTATGATTTCCCTGCAAGACATTGGCGTTAGGGAAACTCAGGTGGGTCCTCTGTTTGTATGAATCCTTTGGACCATATGAAGCTTTTGGTTTGGGGTTTGTCTTCTTCCCATGTGGTGTCATGACGACATTCACTGGAAGACTTTCAAGACACCTTTTGGGCATCCAGATCTTCTTGAGAGGTGGTCCGTTCCTGCAGTTAGTACCAATATACCTGGAAAACACTTCACCATTCTGATTCCTAAACAGTTTATAGTTTGCGTCAAAGGATTCAACAATGATAATTGGGTTAGCACTAGGGAAGCCAGATAAGGTAGATGGATCTACTAAAGGCCCCTTAGCAGCAACCCATGTGATTTTGGGGTACTGCCCAGGCTTCCAGTAAGAACCATCAACATTCATTTTCCTCTCGAACCCAACACACTCTATCCTAGGGTTTCGGTTCAGAATCTTCTTTTTAAGGACATCACATAGTGTCTGATGTCCTTTGAGACTTTTGTACATTCCTGTCTCAAGTAATGACTTCAACCTGGCATTCTTATCAGCAATAGTAGTGGTATCCTCAGATGAGGGGTTAGTTACCACATCAGCAGTTGAAGATATTGCAACAGTAGTAGCAGTTGAACATTCAGCAACAGAGACATCATTATCACGCTCAATACATTTTAGACATGGTGGTTCAAATTCTTCCTGAGCGGAGCTGATCTGTTGAGCATGGAGTGACTCATTTTCGTTTTGAAGATCTTCATGAGCCGATCTCAATTTCTCAAGTTCCCACTTCCTTTGAAGATAATCACAGGAAAGCTTTTCATGAGAAGTTGAGAGCGATTCATGTCGACCTTCAAGTTCCTGGTACTTAACATGAAGATTTTTTATGTCTTCAATTAAGGACTGAGATCGGGTCATTTCCGCGTCCAATAGGTCATCACTTTTGTCTAGCAATTTTTGAATATGTTCCATGGCATTCTGTTGTTCAGTTGCAATTTTAGCAAGTGTTTTGTAGCTAGGTTTAGATTCACATTCAGAGTCATCTTCACTTGATGTTTGAAAGTAAGCATCGCATGAGTTTACCTTGGCACCACGTGCCATGAAGCAGTAGGTGGGGGCAGAGTCATCCTCATCCTTGTCATCAGCGTTGGTGACGAGGCCATTGTCTTTAGTGTTGAAGATGGACTTGGCGACGTATGCAGAAGCTAGAGCCAGGCTTGCCACTCCAGAATCAGATTCCTCCTCGGACTCCACCTCTGCCTCCTCAGATGTAGACTCCTCCTCTAAATCCATTTCCTTGCCAACAAAAGCACGAGCCTTGCCAGATGAGCTCTTCTTATGTGAAGAAGACTTTGGTGAAGACTTGGAAGAAGACTTTGAGGATTTCTTCTTCTTCTTGTCATCAGAATCATAGTCCTTGTTATTCTTCTTCTTCTTCTTCTTCTTCTTCTTTGTCTCGTTGTCCCACTGTGGACAATCAAAGATGTAGTGACCAGGTTTCTTGAACTTGAGACAGGTTCTCTTCTTGTGATCACCAGAGGAAGCTTCATCATTCCTTGAGCTGGATCTTGAAGACTTTCTGAAGTCATTCTTCTGGGTAAACTTCTGGAACTTCTTCACAAGCATAGCAAGTTCCTTTCCAACGTCTTCAGGATCACCAGAACTGCAGTCAGATTCTTCTTTGGACGAGGAGACGACCTTTGCCTTGAAAGCGCGAGTACGACCATAGTTGGGACCATATATATCTCTTTTCTGAGATAGCTGGAACTCATGTGTGTTGAGCCTCTCAAGTATGTCAGATGGATCGAGAGTCTTGAAGTCAGGGCGCTCTTGAATCATTAGGGCCAGGGTGTTAAATGAGCTGTCGAGAGATCTTAGTAGTGTCTTGACGATTTCATGCTTGGTGATCTCAGTGGCGCCGAGTGCATGAAGCTCATTGGTGATGTCAGTGAGGTAATCAAATGTGAGCTGGACATTCTCATTGTCATTTCTCTTGAAGCGGTTGAAGAGATTGCGAAGAACACTGATCCTTGAATCTCTCTGTGTTGAGACGCCTTCATTGACCTTGGAGAGCCAGTCCCAGACCAACTTTGACATTTCCAGAGCACTCACACGACCATACTGCCCCTTGGTCAGATGACCACATATAATGTTCTTGGCAGTTGAGTCTAGTTGCATGAACTTCTTGACACAACAGGAGTGTCACCTTCACCGGTCTTGGGAACGCCATTCTTGATGACATACCAGAGATCAACATCAATGGCTTCAAGATGCATGCGCATCTTATTCTTCCAGTAGGGGTAATCAGTGCCATCGAAGACAGGGCACACAGGGAGACTTTGATTATCCCTGCAGTCGACATAGCTAAACTCCGGGTGGTTAAACCGAATCACACAGAACAAGGGAGCACCTTGCTCTGATACCAATTGAAAGATCTAGTATTCGAATAGAGGGGGGGGGGTGAATAGGCGATTTTTATGAAAGTCTTCAAAGCAGGGGTGTTTTGAATACAAACAATAGAATTGAACCTATTGATATGCAGCGGAAGGTAGACTACACTAGACAAGCCATAGTCAAGTAAGCAATGTAATGAAAGCACGAAGACTATGAGCAGCTAGGTAGTATGGATCAGGATGGAAGATAGTATGAAGCCAAACAGACAATTGTCTTCACTCAATGAAGTCAAACAGATAAGGCAAGTAGGAAAAGACTTCACGAAGACAAACTGTAAGTAAAGCAAGAGAGGTAGGATAGAACCAGTTGCTCGGAGAGGACAAAGGATTTGTTCGACTAGTTCTAGTTGCTGTGACAACTGTACGTCTGGTTAGGGAGGCTGAGATTTAACTCAGAAGACCGCGTCTTCACCTTATTCCCCTTGATCTAAGAACACTTAGTCCTTGCCCAATCACTCTAGTAAGTATTCAAGGGAGACTTCCAAACCTTCACAGTCTTCGTTCATCGACAATCCACAATGACTCTTGGATGCTCAGAACGCGACACCTAACCGGCTGGAGGATTCATAGTCCTCAGGTGTAATAAGTCTTCAGATCACACAGACAGAAAGACTTTAGTGATGCCTAACACTCTTTGGCTCTGGGTGTTTTAGGCTTTGTCCTTGCAAGGATTCTCTCTCTCAAAGCTTCGGAGGTGGGTTGCTCTCAAACGACAAAAGCCGTGCACTAACTCTGAGCAGCCGCCAATTTATGGTGTAGGGGGTGGGCTATTTATAGCCAGAAGGCAACCCAACCTGATATGTTTGAAATGACCCTGGGTCACTAAGGAACTGACACGTGTCCAATGGTCAGATTTCAAACACACGCGACAACTTGACTTGGGCTACAAGTAAAGCTGACTCATCCAGCTCTGGATAAGATTTTCTCTCATTGTCTTTGCTCGAAGACATAGGATTTGGTTGAGCATCACAACAATCACTTTGACTTTGTTCACTTGGACCCCACTTAACAGTACGATGGTTCCTATGACTCAACAAAGAAGAAAAGGAAACTACAAAACAACTATGTCTTCGCACTCCATAGTCTTCATGCGATGTCTTCTCATGTCATAGTCTTCAATGTGAATATCTTCACAGACCACCATTGTCTTCAATGTCTTCACACTTTTTTAGGGGTCGTCTCTGGTAGGTAAACCAAATCAATATGGGACTACTACCTGTGTTATCCTGCAATTCTCACAAACACATTAGTCCCTCAATCAAGTTTGTCGTCAATACTCCAAAACCAACTAGGGGTGGCACTGGATGCACTTACAGTGGCACGCCCTGGTGGGTTACTCCCACCCAGGTGCCCCCATCCGGTGGTTCTTGGCTCCAGATATTTTCTTTTATTATATAAAAAATCCTCGCAACACCATGGTAGTTCTGCACATCCGATGTTTCGTTCCATTCCGAGAACTTTTATTTCTGCACAAAAACAACACCATGGTAGTTCTGCTGAAAACAGCATCAGTCCGGGTTAGTTTCATTCAAATCATGCAAGTTTGAGTCCAAAACAAGAGGAAAAGCGTTAGGAAAATTAGATACGACAGAGACGTATCAACTCCCCCAAGCTTAAACCTTTGCTTGTCCTCAAGCAATTCAGTTGATAAACTGAAAGTGAAAAACAAAAACTTATACAAACTCTTTTGCACTTATTTCAATAAATAAGCTTAAAGATCACCCAAGTTTTCAGCAAAGATTATAAGTAACCATGTCAACAATAACTCTTAAAAATTATATTAACTCATATGAATGACATAACCAACTGGAGAGCAATAATAAGACATCTCAAACAGCAACACATTGTCAAAACAACCATGATATAATATGACAATAGTGGTATCTCGCTAGCCCTTTCTGAGACCACAAAACATAAATGCAGAGCACCCTCAAAGTTCAAGCAATGACTAAACATTGTAATTCATGGTAGAAAAGATCCAGTAATGATGCACCCAACACTAGCTATACACAATGCATCAGCATGACAACAATGCTCTCAGGTTCTGGCGCTTATTAGAGAAGGTGATGAGACAACATAAAAGTAAATAGATAGTTCCTTCATGGAGGGAAGCAATGATTTGCAGAGGTGCCCGAGCTAAAGTTTTTAAAACAAAGGTAAATGAAATTTTGAGACATGCACCTTTCTTGTTTACTTCGCGACTACCAGTTATCAATATCTCCCATGCTAAACAAATTAGTAGCGGTTCCCATGTGGTAAAGTAACGGTTTTTTCTCCATAGGAGTTTTTGTTTGATTATTGATAAGTTCCTTTTGCAATTTGGGACTGGGAATCCCTATTACCGCTCTTTTCTCGTGCAATGGTGAGTGAATAAACACCCAACCTGAGAATAACCCACTTAGCATGGAAGATACAGACTACCTCCTGTCGCTCTATGAACAATCCAGGCACACAAAAAGGATATTTATGTGAAGTTTTTATAGGTGGTACATGCAAATTTACTTGGGACGGCATGGTAATACCGCATATAGGTAGGTATGGTGGACTCATCTGGAATAACTTGGGTTTCAGGTTTTTGATGTACAAGGAGAGTTCTCACCTAGTACAGGCGAAGGCTAGCAAATAATTTCAGAAGCAGTCAACTAGAGAGCAACAACGGTCATGAACATGCATTATGCATAAGTAACATTGGATACTAGCATGAGTAGGATATGAACACCACGAACATAAATATCATAGAGGCTATGTTGGTTTTGCTTCAACTACATGCATGAACATGTGCCATGTCAAGCCACTCGAACATTCAAGGAGGATACCATATCATCATACTACATCACCATCATTTTAACGCAATGTTGACATCCAAGATAAATCATTATCCACTCCTAGCTAATTATGCATGGCATGAGAAACTATAATCTCTAATTGTCATTGCAAACATGTTTGATCATAATAGGCTGAATCATGGATACTAGGTTAAACATATTTACAAAGACAGAACAAGTAGAGTTCATACCCGTTTCTCTCTGCCATGGGTAGTTCATCGAATATCGTCATTATTGCCTTTCACTCACACGACCGAACAATTTGAAAATAATAATAGTGCAAGTGTGCCGTGGACTAAGCTGGAATCGGCAAACGTTTTATTCAAAAAGAGAAGACAAGGTAATATGGGCTCTTTGTTAGATCAACAATAATGCAAATGAGAGCCACTCAACATTTTCATTGTGGTCTTCTCCTCGGTATGACTCAATAAAAAGAAAAGAAATTTAGAGAAACACACTAAAATATTTTTGGAGTTTTTGTTTTTTTTAAACAAGCAAATGAAAAGAGAAAAGCAAAAACGAGAACAACTATTTACATGGGAAAGCTCCCAAACAGTAAAAGAAGAACAAGGAAATCTTTTTGGGTTTTCTTTCTAGTGCTACTTCAGTTTAAACTAGGAAGAAAAAGAAGCAAGAAACATATTTTTGGATTTTCTCAAAGTTTTTCAAACACACAAGAAGAAAGCGAGAAATAAATTTAACATGGATGATACAATGAAAAAGTGTGGACTCCGACAACTGGAATGAAATGTGTGAACATGAATGTAATGTCGGTGGGAATACGTACTCCCCCAAGCTTAGGCTTTTGGCCTAACTTGGTAATCAGTCAGTAGCCTGTGTAATGGCGGGAGTGGTAGCTAACAGAGGCTCTCTGTGTAGATGCCTCAGCACGCCATGCAGCCACAACCGCTGTGTTATGAGCTCGGGCCTCGCTCTCAAGAATATAATTTCTTCCCCTGTTATGGACATTAAAGAGAGTAGGTGTAGGAAAATATGTGTCTACCATGGAGTCCATGTTAAACGTCAAATTATAAGTGAAATTATGGGGATCACCCCTCAGAATCTTATGACGTTTCATAGCATCAAAGTCTAGGTATTGCATGGGTAAAATAGGATCATAGGGCAAAGGTGAAACACCCAACACTCTCGCTAAGCGTGTGGCATAAATACCATCATAAAAATATCCACAACCAGCGTTGTGCTGCAACTTATGTGCAACAATCGCTCCAAGATTATAACTTCTATCACCGTAGAGAGTGGTGTGTATGAGGCTCAGATTGGGAGCACAAAGTGTACTACAATCTTGCTTGCCTACAATACATTTTCCATTAAATAATGCGAAGTATTGAATAAAAGGAAAATGAACACTCTTTATTCTACCTTGTGTTACTCCCCTAGTTTCACCATCGCAAAGACTAGTCAAAAATAATTAAAACTCAGACCTCGGTGGCTCATCGAGCGAACCCTAGAATGGGATTTTGCAGAGGTGAGCGAACCTTTCTAGAGAAATGGTAAATGGATTTTTATATAGTTTAAATGACACCCTAGACTCATGGGGAAGGAATTTAAATCCTTTAACAAATGATTCAGGTAGGATGAGGCGTTGGTCGCACTTATCTGAAATGTAGGGACCAAGATCAGCATTGTGAACATATTGCTTGAATTCCTCCTTAATGCCCATGCTCACCAAGTTTTGGATGATTCTGGCCCGTTTCGTGGTCTATTACTAACTGCTTTGGGGTCCTAGAGTGATTTCCATGATTATCAAACCCCGTTGTGCGTTTACGTGTCAGTCATCAACACTCGCGGTTTTGGCCGATTCTCGCCCGTTTCATGGACTATTACTCACCGTTTTGTGGTCCCAAAGCGATTTCCATGGTTGTCAAACCCCAAGTTGTGCTTACATGTTGGTCGTCAAGACTCGTAGTTTGGGCCTATTCTGGCTCCTTTCTTGGACTATTACTTAGTTTTGGGGTCCCGAAGTGATTTCCACGATTGATGAACTCCGGGGTGCGTTTACGTGTCAGTCATCAAGTCTCACAATTTTGGCCGATTCTGGTCCGTTTCATGCACTATTACTTAGTGTTTTGGGGTTTAGAGCGATTTCCATGATTGACGATCCTCGGGGTGCGTTTATGTGTCCGTCGTCAACACTCACAGTTTTGGCCAATTCTGACCCGTCTCGTGGACTATTACTCACTATTTTGGGGTCCCGGAGTGTTTTCCAAGATTAACGAACCCCGGGGTGCGTTTACGTGTCGGTCATCAACACTCACAATTTTGGCAGATTCGTGTCCATTTCGTGCACTATTACTCACCATTTTGGGGTCCCAGAGCAATTTCCACGATTGAGGATCCCCGGGATGCGTTTACGAGTCCGTCGTCAATAGTCACAGTTTTGGCCAATTCTGACTCGTTTCAAGGACTATTACTCACCGTTTTGGGGTCCCAAAGCGATTTCCATAGTTATTGAATCCCAATGTGCGCTTATGTGTCGGTCATCAACACTCACAGTTCTGGCCGATTCTAGCCCGTTTGTTGGACTATTACTCACTGTTTTGTGGTCCTGGAGTGATTTCCATGATTAACGAACCCCGGGGTGCGTTTACCTGTCGGTTATCAACACTCGCGATTTTTGTCGATTCTGACCCGTTTCTTGGACTATTACTCACGGTTTTGTGGTCCCAAAGTGATTTCCATTGTTGTCGAACCCCAAGGTGTGTTATGTGTTGGTCGTCAAGATAAGCAGTTTGGGCCGATTCTGGCCCGTATATGGACTATTACTCACTGTTTTGGGGTCCCAGAGTGATTTCCATGATTGACAAACCCAAATGTGCGTTTACATGTCAGTCATCAAGACTCGAAGGTTTTGTCGATTCTGAACCGTTTCATGGACTATTACTCACCATTTTGGGGTCCCAAAGTGATTTCCATGGTTGTTGAACCCCAAGGTGCGCTTATATGCCGGTCATCAACAATCATAGTTTAGGCCGATTCTGGCCCGTTTCTTGGACTATTACTCAGGTTTGGGGTCCCGGAGCGATTTCCACGATTGACGAACCCCAAGGTGCATTTATGTGCCGTTCATCAATAATCCTCTTTTTTATTCTGGGCTCTTTCATGGACTATTAGTCACTATTCTAGGGTCCTAGAGCGATTTGCACGATTGATGATCCCCGGGGTGCGTTTACATGTCCGTCGTCAACACTCAATTTTGGCCGATTCTGGGGTCCCAGGGCAATTTCCACGATTGACGTGTCTCGTTCATCAACGATCCTAGTTTTGTCCGTCTAGGCTCTTTCATGGTCTATTACTCACCGTTTTAGGGTCCCATAGCGATTTCCACGATTATTGATCCCCGGGGTGCATTTACGTGTTCGTCGTCAACACTCACAATTTTGGCCGATTCTGGCCCGTTTTGTGGACTATTACTCACCGTTTTGGGGTCCCAAAGCAATTTCCATGGTTGTTGAACCCCGAGGTGCGCTTACAAGTCGGTCATCAACAATCACAGTTTTGGCCGATTCTGGCCCGTTTCTTGGACTATTACTCAGTTTTGGGGCCCCAAAGCTATTTCCACGATTGATGAACCCCGGGGTGCGTTTACGTGTCGATCATCAACACTCGCGGTTTTGTCGATTCTGATCCGTTTTGTGGACTATTACTCACCGTTTTGGGGTCCCAAAATGACTTCCATGGTTGTTGAACCCCAAGGTGTGCTTACTTGTTGGTCATCAACAATCGTAGTTTTGGCCAATTCTGCCCCGTTTCTTGGACTATTACTCATTGTTTTGGGGTCCCGAAGTGATTTCCATAGTTGTTGAACCCCAAGGTGCGCTTACATGTCGGTCATCAACACTCGCAGTTTTGGCCGATTCTGGCCTGTTTCTTGGACTATTACTCATTGTTTTGGGGTCCGGGATTGATTTCCATAGTTGTTGAACCCCAAGGTGCACTTACGTGTCGGTCATCAACACTCGCAGTTTTTATTGATTCTGACCCATTTCGTGGAGTATTACTCACCGGTTTGGGGTCCCAAAGCGATTTCAATGGTTGTCAAACCCCGAGGTGCGTTTACGTGTTGTCATCAACACTCACAATTTTAGCCGATTCTGGTCCGTTTCGTGCAATATTACTCACCGTTTTGGGGTCCCAGAGCGATTTCCACGATTGAAAATCCCCCGGCTATGTTTACGTGTCTGTCGTCAACACTCACACTTTTGGCCAATTCTGACCTGTTTCTTGGACTATTACTCACCATTTTGGTGTCCCGAAGCGATTTCCATAGTTGTCGAACCCCAAGGTGCGCTTACGTGTCAGTCATAACCACTCACAGTTTTGGCCGATTTTGGCCCGTTTCGTGGACTATTAATCACTGTTTTGGGGTCCTGAGTGATTTCCTCGATTAACGAACCTCGGGATGCATTTATGTGTCGGTCATCAACACTCACAGTTTTGGCCGATTCTGGCCCGTTTCATGGACTATTACTCACTGTTTTGGGGCCCGGAGTGATTTCCACGACTAACGAACCCCGGGGTGTGTTTACGTGTCGATCATCAACACTCGCGGTTTTGTCGATTCTGACCCGTTTTCTGGACTATTACTCATTGTTTTGTGGTACCAAAGTGATTTCATGGTTGTCGAACCCCAAGGTATGCATACGTGTTGGTCGTCAAGACTCGTAGTTTGGGCCGATCCTGGCCGTTTCTTGGACTATTACTCAGCTTCGGGGTCCCGATGTGATTTCCACGATTGACGAACTCCGGGGTGCGTTTACATGTCGGTCATCAACACTTAGAATTTTGGCCGATTCTGGTCTGATTCGTGCACTATTACTCACCGTTTTGGGGTCCCAGAGCGATTTCCATGATTGTCGATCCCCGGGGTGCGTTTACGTTTCCGTTGTCAACACTCACAGTTTTGGGCAATTCTGACCCGTTTCGTGAACTATTGCTAACTGTTTTTGGGTCCCGAAGCGATTTCCATAGTTGTTGACCCCCAGGGTGCGCTTACATGTCGGTCATCAACACTCACAGTTTTGGCTGATTCTGGCCCGTTTCATGAACTATTATTCACTGTTTTGGTGTCCCGAGTGATTTCCCCGATTAACGAACCCCGAGGTGCGTTTAAGGGTTGGTCATCAACACTCATAGTTTTGGCCGATTCTGGCCCATTTCATGGAATATTACTCACTGTTTTGTGGTCCCGGAGTGATTTCCACGATTAACGAACCCCGGGGTGCGTTTACATGTCGGTCATCAACACTAGCGGTTTTGGCCGATTCTGGCCCGTTTTGTGGTCCCAAAGTGATTTCCATGGTTGTCGAACCCCAAGGTGTGCTTACTGTTGGTCGTGAAGACTCACAGTTTGGGCCAATTCTGGCTCGTTTCTTGGACTATTACTCAGTTTTGGGGCCCCGAAGTGATTTCCACAATGGACGAACTCCGGGGTGCGTTTACGTGTCGGTCATCAACACTCACAATTTTGGGCGATTCTGGTCCATTTCATGCACTATTACTCAGTGCTTTGGGGTTCCAGAGTGATTTCCATGATTAACGATCCTTTTTTTTGAGCAACAAACAGTGGGAAAGACCCCCACTGTAATTCTCATTTTCATTAATAAGGTGGGACAATTACAAGTGGATTTACAGGGTGGATCATGTAGCAAACGTAAGAATATAAATCTACAAAGTGTCAAGCCAGCTCTGCATGCCCTCCTTCAATCCAGGTTTGGCCTTCTTTATGATCATGCTGAAGTGCTTCTTAAACATGGCTATACAGTAAGCCATATTCTTAACTTTGTGATAAAAAATATGCTATTTCTGTGCTTCCATAAACTCCAGCAGCCAGCAATTAAGCATTCTTTGAAACATCCATAAGTATCTTGTTTTCTTCCTTCCAATAGCATCTCCATCAGATTATGATCAGTATCCCATTGGTAACCAATGTTCATACAGAAGTTTTGGCTGAAATCACAACTAAAAAATAGGTGCATTAGATGTTCATTAGGCTCATCATCACATAACTCACACTTACTTGTCTCAATGTAGAAACTCTTTCTGGTTAATAGATCTCTGGTATTCAATCTGTCTTGCAATAGAAGCCAGAAAAAGAATTTCTGTCTGGGTAAGGTACATGATTTCCAAATCCATTGGAAGGGTTTAGGAGCATCCGCAGGATTTCCCATGTATTCCAGATATATTCTCTTGTTAGAGTATTTTGTTCCACCCCAATAGAACTTCCATGAATCAGGTATTTGCTGGTTATCTCTGTTATTTATCAACATTCTTAGATTGATGCTCTGTTGTACTGCAATAGCAGACATTGGCAGATGGAATAAGTCATAGAATTCATCCTCTTCTATATTGCTGGCAGATGCAAGTGTGATATCAATTTTTTTACATAGGAGAATAGTTGAGGCATGGCCTGAGAGAGTATTTGAGAACACCATTTATCTAACCATAGCTTAATTGTATTACCATTCCCAGCATAGCTTATGGTCATGTCTTTAAATTCTCTCAAAATAGAGCAACAGTCTCTCCACCAGAAAGAGCCCACCCTGGTAGGGAAATTAGGTACCTCACCATTGTCATAGTAGTTGTTCCAAATAAGGTTAACCCAGGGAATATCATGCCTGTTAAAGAATTTGTATAGGAATTTTGTAAGCAGGGTTTTGTTTTGGACTCTTAGATCTAGCACTCCCAGACCACCTGCTTTTTTTGGCAAGCATACATTATCCCATTTTACAAGCCAGTTCCCTTTTTATTGATATCTTTGCCATACCATAGGAAGTTCCTACCTGTTTTTTCAAAATGATCCAATATGGTGAATGGAACTCTGATGCAACACATAGCAAAGATAGGCAGAGCTGCAATAATGGATTTCAGGTGAACAAGTCTCCCTGAGTATGACATCATGGTGGCAATACCAGCAAGTCTATGATCAAGCCTAGATACCATGGGAATCAAGTCAGATACTTTAGGCCTAGTAGATCCCATAGGCAGGCCAAGATATGTAAATGACATAGCTTCTTTTTTGCAGTTAAAGGTGTTGGCGAGATCCATAGCTTTTTCATCAGAGATGTTGATAGGTACCATAGAGGATTTACTGTAGTTTACTACAAGCCCAGTGAAATTAGAAAACTTATCAAGGATCTCAATAAACTTCCTGATTTGCACCTCATCAGCTGGCAGAATAACAAGTGTATCATCAACATATTGTATGATAGGGTAGCATTCAGTATAGTTTGTTTCAATGGGCAAAGATACTAGGCCATTCCTCCATGCTTCATTTACCAAAATTTGTAATAATTCTCCAACCATAACATATAGTAAGGGGGAGAAAGGATCTCCTTGTATGACTCCACATTTGCATTGTATGCACTTACCTGGAACACCATTTAGAAGGACAGAGGTAGTAGCAGTGGATAGTATAGCAGTTACCCATCTAATCCATTTACTGCTGAACCCCAGATGCTTCATCATGAACAAGATGGCCATATAATTTACTTTATCAAAAGCCTTTACAAATTCAATCTTAAATATGATGATTTCTTTCTTGGATTTGTGACACATATGTATGTATTCAAAACTCCAAGCAAGGCAGTCCTGAATATTCCTTGTCTTGATGAATCCATATTGATTCTTGCTAACTCTGGAAATAATAATCTGTTGGGCTCTATTGGCAAGTAGTTTAGTAAGTATTTTGATTGGCATACTTACAAGAGAAATTGGCCTATAATCATCAGGTGATTCAGGATTATCTTTCTTAGGTATCAGAGTTATATAGGCATTGTTGACAGGAGCAAGTGATACAACTTCATTATAAAAATCATTAATGAATTTGTAGAAATATTGCTTGATGATGTGCCAACATTTCTTCATGAATAGTCCATTGAAACCATCAGGACCAGGGGATTTATCATTGGGCATTTTATTAATGATATCATCTATTTCTTCATTGGAAAAAGGTCTATCAAGATCATGTAAATCCTCTTCCGTAGCAAGATGTGATATATCAAAGTTTTGAGAATATGTGGAAACAGTGCCTATTCTATTTTTGAAAGATTCCCATATAATAGCAGCTTTATGGTCATGTTCAAAAACTTGTTGACCATCCGTAGTCATAAGATAAGTGATGTAGTTGTGCCTGAACACATAAGTAGCAATGGCGTGAAAGAATTCGGTATTTTCATCACCCAAGTTAGCCCATCTTATATTTGCCCTAATTCTCCAATATATTCTCTTAGCCTCCAATAACTTGTTTGTATGTTTGACAAGTAAAGTTCTAAAATTCCTTTCAATCCTGGATAGCAGTCTTTGTTCCTCAATGCCATCCATAATTTTCACATAGAAACATCAATTATCAATTATTTTATTCAGTTGGGAGTATTGTTTACTCCAAGCTTTCAGTCCTCTTCTGATGGCCTTAAATTTTGAGTTTATATTTTTAGCAGAATCAGAGTAATGGGTTGAATTCAACCAATGTTTCTCCACTGTTTCAAGAAATCCACTAAATTCAGTCCAATATTCTTCAAATCTAAAAATTTGGCTTTTGGGGTGTTGCTGTCAATTAGAATTTTGATAGGCACATGGTCAGATGTGATTTTAGCCAAGGGGATGGCCATCGTAGATGGATGAGCAGTAGTCCAGTGGGGGCTAGTGAAAATCCAATCTAGCTTTTCCAAAAGTGGCTGATCTTGTTTATTGCTCCATGTGAAGGATCTTCCTTTGAGGGGGATTTCAACTAAATCCAAATTGACAATAATATTATTGAAAGTCATCATACTGATAGGATCACCACCTGGTTTATTCCTATTATCAGGGCTTCTTATAAAGTTAAAATCACCCACAATCATCCATAACTTGGATTGCTGCATATTTAAATTCATAAGCCAGTCAATGAACTCCATTTTACCTTCATTGCAGTTGGGCCCATATACATTAGTGAGAAATCAACATGAATTATCCAGGTTAGATGTAAACTCAATGGTGATCTAAAAGTAGCTTTTGGATATTATCTTGCCTTTTATAATATTACCATTCCAAATAGTAATCAAACCTCCAGAGCTGCCATTAGAGGGTGAGTAACAGTATTGGTTGAATCTTTTGGGGCAAAAATTCTTGATATATGTGCTGTCAAATATCTCTCTTTTGGTTTCTTGAAAGGTCATGATACAACAAGCACTTTCCTCAATTTTCTTTCTAATATCATTCCATCTAGCAGTGGAGTTAATACCTCTCACATTCCAGTTTAAGATATTCCAGCCCCTATTCATGAAAAATAATATAGGTGGTAGCATTGGATCATATTATGAAAAGCATAATATGAACAACCAAAATGATTGGTGAAATAACCGGAGCAGATTGTGTCAATGATATAATAGTAGCCACAGTATGATGGGATGTGCATGGATGGGTAGATCACCATATAGAGCTGACACATATAAAAGCAGGTTCTTCTGGCAGCATGCTCACAGTGATAGAGGTAGCACATAGAGTAATTATTACAACCCAAACTGATAGCTGATGCAAGCAGGCATCCAAATAACACAGAAAAGCAAACATAAAGCATGGAAATCATAACTAGTTGGCAGTTATGGGAGCCCACAAAACCCACAATGCAATAGCAGCTTCTATTCATCAGAACTGTCATATTGCAGGGCACTAGAGGACACCTCATGAGGAGCCATCTTACATGGTCCAGTGCCAATGGCCTGCAGAGTCTTCATATGGATTTCTGGAGGAGGTGGTGCCTGCTTATTTATAATTACAACATCAAACTGGGGACCCAAATTGACAGAGACAACCTTTTTCATTTTCTTGGGATATTGCTGAGTACTGTGATCCATCCTGACTTCATTTATGTTGGCTTCTGCAGCAGCCTGATCCTTGAATCCCTTAGTGAGCTTAGCAATCCTGTTGCTCCTCCTGCAGAAAGAATCATCAACAATTTTCTTTTTTTTCTGCCTGTGTGCTGGCTTCTGAACTTCTGCAAAATCCTGGCTAGTGATCTCCTCAATACTGACAGAGCTGGAATTTTTGGGAGGCTCATCCAGAATTGTCTGAATCTACAAGAAACATCTTTTATTGTTGCCATTAGTACCCACAACATCCACCACATTGCAAGATGCATTCACAATCTTGCTGCCTCCAAGCTTTGGGAGAATATCCTGTGCATTAGTAACAATATTACCAATGAGCTCATGGAGAACTTTAATGTGCTCAGATTCACCTTCAACTGATATGTTGTTTGTTTGCACAGGCTGGGCACTACTAGAGGATGGCAAGTCATTGTAATTCATACTGCAGTTCATGGGAATGAACACTGGGCTGGGAGCATTTTGAGTGTTGGGCTGGGGAGTGAGATTAATTGGGATATAATCAGGCCCGTGTCTCATGTGGAGCAACATAATGAGTATTAGAGTGGATCAGAATGGGCTCCCGAGAAACCTCCCTAGCTAGTGACTCCACATGTTCATTAGAATTCTGATCAACTGCAGCAGTTTGATTTTCAACAGAGAGATTAACATTGTCATTATGAGCAGCATGAACATCTTCATAAGGGGCACCAAGATTCTCATTGTGGGGGTTAATCACTACCTGATCCATGGGATATTCCCTAAAACCTCATCATGCCAAAACCCTCCATGAATATGAGGAAGAGGGTGAGGGTTGCCACCATCAGGTGGCAGAGGGACCTCATCCCCTCCCTGCTGTCCAATCAGCTCCCGAGACAGAATGTATGTTGGACAGGTCTAGGAATCGCCATAGCCCACATCATCGAGGTTGCTCAAAACAACCAGGCTAATGGGAATAGTATCCACATTCATAACTCTGATCTTAACCACGACCCTCGATTTGTCCCTAGGATCTTTATTCCAAATCAAGAAACGGCCATAAGGAGAAACAATGCGTCCAATGACCCCCACATCCCAGCACTCAAGAGGGTAGTTCATAAGTAAGATCCAAACATCATGCGTGAAAGTAATGCTGCGATAATTTAAACCTCTGTCCTGTCTGCTGATTCTAAGAACAGATTCCCCAATCTGAAACAGACTAAGACTGACAGCAGTGTCGCGCGAACATGCAGTAGTAAACTGAATAAGCGCAATACCCATACCACAGCGTGACGTGTAGTTTATGCGCCAACCGTGCCCCTCCAAGTAGGTGGTGATCAGAGCAATGGCGCCATGAAACTCCTCAGCAGAAACTTCAGGAACGAGTGTGGCGATGGCCCACTCGTCGCAGACCATCAGGAGCTCACCACTAAGCACCACATATCCACGGCGAGCACGAAACTGACTAGGCGGGACGATTACAGTGCCTGGAGGAAGGTGGGGAGGGGGTTGCAAGGGTAGCAGGCCATCTCGTTGGTTGCAGCTGCGGCAGGCAGGGCAGAAGATGGAAGACAGAGGGGAGAAGCCGAGGGGACTATGCGGGTAGCAGATATATCAGGTAGTGGATCCTGTTTCTGTTTGACCCGATAAGAATTTACTTTGATATTCTTGTTGAAACAGAATCTAGCGATATGGTTGTATCGGTAACAAACACGGCATCTGATTTGATTGGTGCATTGATTGCGCTTGTGCCCAGTACCAAGACATCTTTTGCAGGTAATATACGTAGAAATACTAGTGGATATCGGCCTAGACGATACATCTTCCGTGTGTGTGGGCTGGCCCAAGATAGATGGCCTGTTGGCCTCCGAGGGGACAAACTGGGCCGACTGATTCAAATCCGCCCTATCCACAACAACGGCCGATCCGCTATGCATGCATGCAGTTGCATCCACCGGCGGTGCGCGATAATCACGATCATCGTGAGTAGGCTGGCCAATCCGCGTAGGACCCAGGGGAGTTGCATTCGCCCCCGATAGCCGATATTTCCATGAGTTGCACTACTCGTACGAGATGGAGAAAGTTGTCCAAAAATTCTGCGGTAAATTTGAGTAGAAGGTACAAGATGACCATGTTTACCTTTGTGATGACGTGTGACAATAGTCCACTCAGCATCTTGCTCTTTGTACCACTTCTTTTCTTCATAAATCCAATTTGGGCCACCCCCACTCCAAAGATGGAAGTAACATTTGAATGCATCACAGCTGAAGAAGGATTTACGAACCAGGAAGAAACCCACAGCCTTGGAACATACTTTGAACTTGAAAACATTGCCTTTGATATGAGATACCTCCAATGAATCAAATGCTCCACCCGTGCATGATGAGAGTGCCAAGTTCACGTTGTGGGGGTTCAGATGGAAAGTAAATCTTGCAAAGGAGACCACAAGGTAGAAACCAAAAGAGGGGGAGATAGGGTTGACCGAAGATTGGAAATACTTACGTATCTCACCTCTAAAATGATGACCAAATGAGAAATCCAATTGGTGGGCGATGGAGGATGGATCATTGAATGGATCCATCGGTGTAGAACATGTTTTTGGTGGAGAGATCAGGGTAGATCACGGCCGGCGCCTTGGTCGCCAATGGTGGGGTGGGAGGGGAGGTGGGAGGAGAGGTGGAGAGCCATTGCCCTTTAGCCATATGATTAACGATCCTCGGGGTGCGTTTACGTGTCCGTCGTCAACACTCACAATTTGGGCCAATTCAGACCAGTTTCATGGACTATTACTCACTGTTTTGGGGTCCCGGAGTGATTTCCACGATTAACGAACCCCGGGGTGCCTTTACGTGTCATCATCAACACTCGCGGTTTTTGTCGATTCTGACCCGTTTCATGGACTATTACTCACCGTTTTGTGGTCCCAAAGCGATTTCCATTGTTGTTGAACCCCAAGGTGTGTTACGTGTTGGTCATCAAGACAAGCAGTTTGGGCCGATTCTGGCCCGTATATGGACTATTACTCACTGTTTTGGGGTGACGAACCCTGATGTGCGTTTACATGTCAGTCATCAAGACTCGCGGGTTTTGTCGATTCTGACCCGTTTCATGGACTATTACTCACCATTTTGGGTTTCCAAAGCGATTTCCATGGTTGTTGAACCCCAAGATGCGCTTACATGCCGGTCATCAAAATCACAGTTTTGGCTGATTCTGGCCCGTTTCTTGGACTATTACTCAGGTTTGGGGTCCCGAAGCTATTTCCACCATTGTAGAACACCAGGGTGCGTTTATGTGTTGATCATCAACACTCGCAGTTTTGGCCGATTCTGGACTATTTCATAGATTATTGCTCACTGTCTTGGGTCCCGGAGCGATTTCCACGATTGACGAACCCCAAGGTGCGTTTATGTGCCATTCATCAATAATCCTCTTTTTTTATTATGGGCTCTTTCAAGGACTATTACTCACTATTTTGGGGTCCTAGAGCGATTTCCACGATTGATGATCCCCGGGGTGCGTTTACGTGTCCGTCGTCAACACACTCAATTTTGGCCGATTCTGGGGTCCTGGGGCGATTTCCACGACTGACGAACCACGGAATGCGTTTTCGTCTCGTTCATCAACGATCCTAGTTTTGTCCGTCTGGATTCTTTCATGGTCTATTACTCACCGTTTTAGGGTCCCAGAGCGATTTCCACGATTATTGATCCCGGCATGTGTTTACGTGTTCGTCGTCAACACTCACAATTTTGGCCGATTCTGGCCCGTTTTGTGGACTATTACTCACCGATTTGGGGTCCCGAAGCGATTTCCATGGTTGTTGAACCCCAAGGTGCGCTTACAAGTCGGTCATCAACAATCGCAGTTTTGGCTGATTCTGGCCCGTTTCTTGGACTATTACTCAGTTTTGGAGTCCCGAAGCTATTTCCACGATTGATGAACCCCGGCGTGCGTTTACGTGTTGGTCATCAACACTCGCAGTTTTTATCGTTTCTGACCCGTTTCGTGGACTATTACTCACCATTTTGGGGTCTCAAAACGACTTCCATGGTTGTTGAACCCCAAGGTGCGCTTACATGTCGGTCATCAACAATCGGAGTTTTGGCCGATTCTGGCCCGTTTCTTAGCCTATTACTCATTGTTTTGGGGTCACCGAAGTGATTTCTACAATTGTTGAACCCCAAGGTGCGCTTACGTGTCGGTCATCAACACTCGCAGTTTTGGCCGATTCTGGCCTGTTTCTTGGACTATTACTCATTATTTTGGGGTCCCGGAGTGATTTTCATAGTTGTTGAACCCCAAGGTGCACTTACGTGTCGGTCATCAACACTCGCAGTTTTTGTCGATTTTGACCCATTTTGTGGAGTATTACTCACCGTTTTGGGGTCCCAAAGCGATTTCAATGGTTGTCAAACCCCGAGGTGCGTTTACGTGTTGGTCATCAACACTCACAATTTTGGCTGATTCTGGTCCATTTCGTGCACTATTACTCACCATTTTAGGGTCCCAGAGCGATTTCCATGATTGACAATCCCCGGGGTGTGTTTACGTGTCCGTCGTCAACACCCACACTTTTGGCCAATTCTGACCTGTTTCATGGACTATTACTCACCGTTTTGGAGCCCCGAAGCGATTTCCATAGTTGTCAAACCCCAAGGTGCGCTTACGTGTCAGTCATAACCACTCACAGTTTTGGCCGATTTTGGCCCGTTTCGTGGACTATTACTCACTGTTTTGGGGTCCTGAGTGATTTCCACGATTAACGAACCTCGGGGTGCATTTAAATTTCAGTCATCAATACTCACAGTTTTGGCCGATTCTGGCTCGTTTCATGGACCAGTACTCACTGTTTTGGGGTCCCGGAGTGATTTCCACGACTAACGAACCCCGGGGTGTGTTTACGTGTCGATAATCAACACTCGCGGTTTTTCGATTCTGACCCGTTTCATGGACTATTACTCATTGTTTTGTGGTATTAAAGCGATTTCATGGTTGTCGAGCCCCAAGGTATGCATACGTGTTGGTCGTCAAGACTCGTAGTTTGGGCCGATTCTGGCCCGTTTCTTGGACTATTACTCAGTTTTGGGGTCCCGATGTGATTTTCTCGATTGACAAACTCTGGGGTGCGTTTACGTGTCGGTCATCAACACTTACAAGTTTGGCCGATTCTGGTCTGTTTCATGCAATATTACTCACCGTTTTGGGGTCCCAGAGCGATTTCCATGATTGGCGATCCCTGGGGTGCGTTTACTTGTCCATTGTCAACACTCACAGTTTTTGCCAATTCTGACCCGTTTCGTGGACTATTACTAACTGTTTTTGGGTCCTGAAGCGATTTCCATAGTTGTTGACCCCCAGGGTGCGCTTATGCGTCGGTCATCAACACTCACAGTTATGGCTGATTCTGGCCTGTTTCATGGACTATTACTCACTGTTTTGGTGTCCCGAGTGATTTCCCCGATTAACGAACCCCGAGGTGCGTTTACGAGTTGGTCATCAACACTCATAGTTTTGGCTGATTCGGGCCCATTTCATGGAATATTACTCACTGTTTTGTGGTCCCGGAGTGATTTCCACGATTAATGAACCCCGGGGTGCGTTTACATGTCGGTCATCAACACTCGCGGTTTTGGCAGATTCTGGCCCGTTTTATGGTCCCAAAGCGATTTCCATGGTTGTCGAACCCCAACATGTGCTTACGTGTTGGTCGTGAAGACTCGTTGGGCCGATTCTGGCTCGTTTCTTGGACTATTACTCAGTTTTGGGGTCCCGAAGTGATTTCCACAATTCACGAACTCCGGGGTGCATTTACGTGTTGGTCATAAACACTCACAGTTTTGGCCAATTATGGTCCGTTTCATGCACTATTACTCAGTGTTTTGGGGTTCCAGAGCGATTTCCATGATTAACGATCGTCGGGGTGCGTTTACGTGTCCGTCGTCAACACTCATAGTTTGGGCCAATTGAGACCCGTTTCATGGACTATTACTCACTATTTTGGGGTCCCGGAGTGATTTCCACGATTAACGAACCCCGGGGTGCCTTTACGTGTCGTCATCAACACTCACAATTTTGGCCGATTCATATCCGTTATGCACTATTATTCACCTTTTTGGGGTCCCAGAGCGATTTCCACAATTGGGGATCCCCGGGATGCGTTTATTTGTCCGTTGTCAACACTTACAATTTTGGCCAATTCTGACTCGTTTCGTGGACTATTACTAACCGTTTCGGGGTCTCGAAGCGATTTCCATAGTTATTGAACCCCAAGGTGCGCTTACGTGTCGGTCATCAACACTCATAGTTTTGGGCAATTCTGACCCATTTCATGGACTATTACTCACTTTTTGGGGTCTCGAGTGATTTTCACGATTAACCAACCCCGAGGTGCATTTACGTGTCGGTCATCAACACTCATAGTTTGGCCTATTCTGGCCCATTTCGTGGAATACTACTCATTGTTTTGTGGCCCCAGAGTGATTTCCATGATTAGCGAACCCCGAGGTGCATTTACGTGTCGGTCATCAACACTCGCAGTTTTTGTCGATTCTGACCCTGTTTAGTCGACTATTACTCACCGTTTGTGGTCCCAAAGCGATTTCCATGGTTGTCGAACCCCAAGGTGTGCTTACGTTTTGGTCGTCAAGACTCTTAGTTTGGGCCGATTCTGGCCCGTATATGGACTATTACTCACTGTTTTGGGGCCCCGGAGTGATTTCCACGATTGACGAACCCCGGTGTGCGTTTAAGTGTTGGTCATCAAGACTCGCGGGTTTTGTCGATTCTTACCCATTTCATGGACTATTACTCACCGTTTTGGGGTCCCAAAGCGATTTCCATGGTTGTTGAACCCCAAGGTGCGCTTACGTGTCGGTCATCAACAATCGCGGGTTTGGCCGATTCTGGCCCGTTTCTTGGACTATTACTTAGTTTTCGGGTCCCGTAGCTATTTCCACGATTGACGAACACTGAGGTGCGTTTATGTGTCGGTCATTATCATCGCAGTTTTTGCTGATCCTGTCCTGTTTCATAGACTATTGCTCACTGTCTTGGGTCCCAGAGCGATTTCCATGGTTGACGAACCCTACGTGCGTTTATGTGTTGTTCATCAATAATCCCCTTTTTTATTCTGGGCTCTTTCATGGACTATTACTCGCCATATTAGGGACCTAGAGCGATTTCCATGATTGATCATCCCCAGGGTGCATTTACGTGTCTGTCGTCAACACTCAATTTTGGCCGATTCTGGGGTCTCGGGGCGATTTCCACAATTGACGAACCCCGGGATCAACAATCCTAGTTTTGTCCGTCTAGGCTTTTTCATGGTCTATTACTCACGTTTTAGGGTCCCATAGCGATTTCCACGATTATTGATCCCCGGGGTGCGTTTACGTGTTCGTCATCAACACTCATAATTTTGGCCGATTCCAGCCGGTTTCGTGGACTATTACTCACCGTTTTGGGGGTCCCAAAGCGATTTCCATGGTTGTTGAACCCCAAGATGCGCTTACAAGTCGGTCATCAACAATCGCAGCTTTGGCCGATTCTGGCCCGTTCCTTGAACTATTACTCACCGTTCTGGGGTCCCGAAGTGATTTCCACAATTGATGAACCCCGGGGTGCGTTTACGTGTCGGTCATCAACACTCATAGATTTTGTCGATTCTGACCCATTTCATGGACTATTACTCACCATTTTGCGGTCACAAAGTGACTTCCATGGTGGTTGAACCCCAAGGTGCGCTTACGTGTCCGTCATCAACACTCGCAGTTTTGGCTGATTCTGGCCCGTTTCTTGGATTATTACTCACTATTTTGGGGTCCCGGAGTGATTTTCACAATTCACAAACCCCGGTGTGCGTTTAAGTGTCGGTCACCAACACTCGCGGTTTTTGTCGATTCTGACCCATTTCATGGACCATTACTCACCGTTTTGGGGCCCCAAAGCGTTTTCAATGGTTGTCAAACTCAAGGTGCTTACGTGTCGGTCATCAACAAACATAGTTTGGGCCGATTCTGGCCCGTTTCTTGGACAATTACTCAGTTTTGGGGTCCCAGAGTGATTTCCACGATGGATGAACCCCAAGGTGCATTTACGTGTCGGTCATCAACACTCACAATTTTGGCCAATTCTGGTCTGTTTCGTGCACTATTACTCATCGTTTGGGTCCGAGAGCGATTTCCATGATTGACGATCCCCGGGGAGCGTTTACGTGTCCGTCGTCAACAATCACAGTTTTGGCCAATTCTGACCTGTTTCGTGGACTATTACTCACCGTTTTGGGGTCCCTAAGTGATTTCCATAGTTGTTGAACCCCAAGGTGCGCTTAAGTGTCGATCATCAACACTCATAGTTTTGCCCGATTCTGGCCCGCTTCATGGACTATTACTCACTGTTTTGTGGTCCCGAGTGATTTCCATGATTAACGAACCCCGAGGTGTGTTTATGTGTCGGTCATCAACACTCATAGTTTTGGGAAATTCTAGCCCGTTTCATGCACTATTACTCACTGTTTCGGGGTCCTGGAGTGATTTCCACGATTAACGTACCCCGGTGAGCGTTTACCTGTTGGTCATCAACACTCGCGGTTTTGGTGATTCTGACCCATTTCATGGACTATTACTCACTGTTTTGCGATACCAAAGTGATTTTCATGGTTGTCGAACCCCAAGGTGTGCTTACGTGTTGGTTGTCAGGACTCGTAGTTTGGGCCGATTCTGGCCCATTTCTTAGATTATTACACTATTTTGGGGTCCCAATGTGATTTGCACGATTGACAAGCTCGGGGGTGCGTTTACGTGTCGGTCATCAACACTCACAATTTTGGCCGATTCTGGTCCGTTTCGTGCACTATTACTTAGTGTTTTGGGGTCCCATAGCAATTTGCATGATTGAGATCCATGGGTGCGTTTACGTGTCCGTCGTCAACACTTATAGTTTTGGCCAATTCTCAACCTTTTCGTGGGCTTACTCACCGTTTTGGGGTCCCGAAGCAATTTCCATATTTGTTGAAACCAAGGTGCGCTCATGTGTCGCTCATCAACACTCGCAGTATCGGCCGATTCTGGCCCGTTTCATGGACTATTACTCACTGTTTTGGGGTCCTGGAGTGTTTTCCACGATTGACAAACCCCAGGGCGCGTTTATGTGATGGTCATCAACACTCACATTTTTAGCCAATTCAGGTCCATTTCGTGCACTATTACTCAGCGTTTTTGGGTCCCAGAGCGATTTCCATGATTGACGATCCCCGGGGAGCGTTTACGTGTCTGTCGTCAACCCTGATAGTTTTGGCCAATTCTGACCCGTTTCGTGGACTATTACTCACCATTTTGGGGTCCCGAAGCAATTTCTATAGTTGTTGAATCCCAAGGAGTGCTTACGTGTCAGTCATCCATACTCACAGTTTTGGCCGATTCTAGTGTGTTTCATGGACTATTACTCACTGTTTCGAGTTCCCGAGTGATTTCCAGAATTAACGAACCCCGAGGTTGGTTTACTTGTCGGTCATCAACACTCATAGTTTTGGTCGATTCTGGCCCATTTCATGGAATATTACTCATTATTTTGTGGCCCCGGAGTGATTTCTACGATTAACGAACCCCGCGGTGCGTTTATGTGTCGTTCATCAATACTCACAATTTTGGGTGATTCAGGTCTGTTTCGCGCAATATTACTCACCGTTTTGGGGTCCCGAAGTGATTTCCACGATTGACGAACTCTGGGGTGCGTTTACGTGTCAGTCATCAACACTCACAATTTTGGCCGATTCTGGTCCATTTCATGCACTATTACTCACCGTTTTGGGGTTCTAGAGCGATTGCCATGATTAACAATCCTCGGGGTGCATTTACGTGTCATTGTCAACACTCACAATTTTGGTCAATTCCAACCCGTTTCGTGGACTATTACTCACTGTTTGGGAGTCCGAGAGTGATTTCCACGATTGACGAACCCCGATCTATGTTTACATGTCGGTCATCAACACTCACAATTTTGGCCGATTCAGGTCCGTTTCATGCACTATTACTCACCATTTCCACGATTGACGATCCCCGGGATGCATTTACGTGTCCGTCGTCAACACTCACAGTTTTGGCCAATTCTGACCCGTTTCGTGGACTATTACTCACCATTTTTGAGTCCCGAAGCAATTTCCATAGTTGTTGAACCCCAAGGTCCGCTAACGTGTCGGGCATGAACACTCATAGTTTTGGCCAATTCTGGCCTGTTTCATGGACTGTTACTCACTGTTTTCTGGTCCTGAGTGATTTCCACGATTAACGAACCCTAGGGTGTGTTTATGTGTCGGTCATCAGCACTCACAGTTTTGGCCGATTCTAGACGTTTTGTGGACTATTACTTACTGTTTTGGGGTCCTGGAGTGATTTCCACGATTATCGAACCTTGGGGTGCGTTTACGTGTCGGTCATCAACACTCGCAGTTTTGTCGATTCTGACCCGTTTCGAGGACTATTACTCACTGTTTTTGTGGTCCCAAAGCGAATTCCATGGTTGTCGAACCCCAAGTTGTGCTTACGTGTTGGTCAAGACTTGTAGTTTGTCCCGATTCTGGCCCATTTCTTGGATTATTACTCTGTTTAGGGGCCCCATTGTGATTTCCACGATTGACGAACTCAGGGGTGCGTTTACGTGTCGGTCATCAACACTCACAATTTTGGTCGATTTTGGTCGGCTTCATGCACTATTACTCAACGTTTTCGGGTACCATAGCGATTTCCATGATTGACGATCCCCGGGGTGCGATTACATGTCCGTCGTCAACACTCACAGTTTTGGCCAATTCTGACCATTTTTGTGGACTATTACTCACTGTTTTGGGGTCCCGGACCGATTTCCATAGTTGTTGAACCCCAAGGTGCACTTACGTGTCGGTCCTCGACACTCGCAATTTTGGCCGATTCTGGCCCGTTTCATGGACTATTACTCACTTTTTTGGGGCCCCGGAGTGATTTCCACGATTGACGAACCACGGGATGTGTTTACGTGTCTGTCATCAACACTCACAATTTTAGCCGATTCAGGTCCATTTCATGCACTATTACAAAGCATTTTTGGGTCCCAGAGCGATTTCACGATTGACTATCCCCGGGATGCGTTTACGTGTCCGTCGTCAACACTCACAGTTTTGGGGTCCCTAAGCGATTTCCATAGTTGTTGAACCCCAATTGCGCTTACGTGTCGGTCATCAACACTCACAATGTTGGCCGATTCTTGTCCATTTCGTGAACTATTACTCAGTGTTTTGGGGTTCCAGAGCGATTTCCATGATTGACGATCCTCGGAGTGCGTTTATGTGTCCGTTGTCAACACTCACAGTTTTGGCCAATTCTGACCCGTTTCGTGGACTATTACTCACTATTTTGGGGTCCCGGAGAGATTCCCATGATTGACGAACCCTGGGGTGCATTTACGTGTCGGCCATCAACAGTCACAAATTTGGCCGATTCAGGTCCGTTTCGTGCACTATTACTCACTGTTTTGGGGTCCTGGAGCAATTTCCATGATTGACGATCCACTGGATGCGTTTACGTGTCCGTCGTCAGCAATCACAGTTTTTGCCAATTCTGACCCGTTTCATGGAGTATTACTCACCGTCTTTTGGTCCCGAAGCGATTTCCATAGTTGTTGAACCCCAAGGTGCGCTTATGTGTCGGTCATCAACACTCACAGTTTCGGCCGATTCTGGCCCGTTTCATGGACTATTACTAACTGCTTTGGGGTCCTGAGTGATTTGCACGATTAACGAACCCCAAGGTGCGTTTACGTGCCGGTCATCAACAGTCATAGTTTTGGACGATTCTGGCCCATTTCATTGAATATTACTCATTGTTTTGTGGTCCCGGAGCGATTTCCATGATTAACGAACCCCGGGGTGCATTTACGTGTCGGTCATCAACACTCGCAGTTTTGTCGATTCTGACCCTTTTCGTGGACTATTACTCACTGTTTTTGTGGTCCCAAAGCGAATTCCATGGTTGTCGAACCCCAAGTTGTGCTTACGTGTTGGTCAAGACTTGTAGTTTGTCCCGATTCTGGCCCATTTCTTGGATTATTACTCTGTTTAGGGGCCCCGTTGTGATTTCCACGATTGACGAACTCAGGGGTGCGTTTACGTGTCGGTCATCAACACTCACAATTTTGGTCGATTTTGGTCGGCTTCATGCACTATTACTCAACGTTTTCGGGTACCATAGCGATTTCCATGATTGACGATCCCCGGGGTGCGATTACATGTCCGTCGTCAACACTCACAGTTTTGGCCAATTCTGACCATTTTCGTGGACTATTACTCACTGTTTTGGGGTCCCGGACCGATTTCCATAGTTGTTGAACCCCAAGGTGCACTTACGTGTCGGTCCTCGACACTCGCAATTTTGGCCGATTCTGGCCCGTTTCGTGGACTATTACGCACTTTTTTGGGGCCCCGGAGTGATTTCCACGATTGACGAACCACGGGATGTGTTTACGTGTCTGTCATCAACACTCACAATTTTAGCCGATTCAGGTCCATTTCATGCACTATTACAAAGCATTTTTGGGTCCTAGAGTGATTTCACGATTGACTATCCCCGGGATGCGTTTACGTGTCCGTCGTCAACACTCACAGTTTTGGGGTCCCTAAGCGATTTCCATAGTTGTTGAACCCCAATTGCGCTTACGTGTCGGTCATCAACACTCACAATGCTGGTCATTTCTTGTCCATTTCGTGAACTATTACTCAGTCTTTTGGGGTTCCAGAGCGATTTCCATGATTGACGATCCTCGGAGTGCGTTTATGTGTCCTTTGTCAACACTCATAGTTTTGGCCAATTCTGACCCGTTTCGTGGACTATTACTCACTATTTTGGGGTCCCGGAGAGATTCCCACGATTGACGAACCCTGGGGTGCGTTTACGTGTGGGCCATCAACAGTCACAAATTTGGCCGATTCAGGTCCGTCTCGTGCACTATTAGTCACCGTTTTGGGGTCCTGGAGCAATTTCCACGATTGACGATCCCCTGGATGCGTTTACGTGTCCGTCGTCAACAATCACAGTTTTGGCCAATTCTGACCCGTTTCATGGAGTATTACTCACCGTCTTTTGGTCCCGAAGCGATTTCCATAGTTGTTGAACCCCAAGGTGCGCTTATGTGTCGGTCATCAACACTCACAGTTTCGGCCGATTCTGGCCCGTTTCATGGACTATTACTAACTGCTTTGGGGTCCTGAGTGATTTCCACGATTAACGAACCCCAAGGTGTGTTTACGTGTCGGTCATCAAGAGTCATAGTTTTGGACGATTCTGGCCCATTTCATTGAATATTACTCATTGTTTTGTGGTCCCAGAGCGATTTCCATGATTAACGAACCCCGGGGTGCATTTACGTGTCGGTCATCAACACTCGCAGTTTTGACTGATTCTAGCCCATTTCATGGACTATTACTCACCGTTTTGTGGTCCCAAAGCGATTTCCATGGTTGTCAAACCCCCAGGTGTGCTTACGTGTTGGTCGTCAAGACTCGCAGTTTGGGCCGATTCTGGCTCGTTTTTTGGAATATTACTCAGTTTTGGGGTCCCGAAGTGATTTCCACGATTGACGAACTCCGGGGTGCGTTTACATGTCGGTCATCAATTTTGGCCGATTATGGTCCGTTTCATGCACTATTACTCAGTGTTTTGGGTTTCTAGAGGGATTTCCATGATTGACGATCCTCGGGGTGCGTTTACGTGTCCGTCGTCAACCCTCACAGTTTTTGGCCAATTCTGACCCGTTTTGTGGACTATTACTCAGTTTTGGGGTCCCGAAGCTATTTCCCCGATTTACAAACATCGGGGGTGCGTTTATGTGCCGGTCATCAACAATCACAGTTTGGCCAATTTTGGTCCGTTTCTTGGACTATTACTCACTGCTTTGGGGTCCCGGAGTGATTTCCACGTTTGACGAACCCCGTTGTGCGTTTACGTGTCGGTCATCAACACTCTCGGTTTTTGTCGATTCTGACACATTTCGTGGACTATTACTCACCGTTTTGGGGTCCCAAAGCGATTTCCATGGTTGTCGCACCCCAAGGTGCTTACTTGTCGATCATCAACAATCACAGTTTGGGCCGATTCTGGCATATTTCTTGGACTATTACTCAGTTTTGGGGTCCCAGATTGATTTCCACGATTGATGAACCTTGAGGTGCGTTTACGTGTCGGTTATCAACACTCACAATTTTGGCCAATTCTGGTCCGTTTCATCCATGTTACTCACCATTTTGGGGTTCCTGAGCGATTTCCACGATTGATGATCCCCGGGGTGCGTTTACGTGTCTGTCATCAACACTCACAATTTTGGCCAATTCTGACTTGTTTCGTGGACTATTACTCACCATCTTGGGGTCCCGATGCAATTTCCATAGTTATTCAACCCCAAGGTGCGCTTATGTTCGGTCATCAACACTCATAGTTTTGGCCGATGCTGGCCCATTTAATGGACTATTACTCACTGTTTAGGGGTCCCGAGTGATTTCCACGATTAACGAACCCCGAGGTGCTTTACATGTCGGTCATTAACACTCATATTTTTGGCCGATACTAGCCCATTTTGAGGAATATTACTCACTGTTTTGTGGTCCCGGAGTGATTTCCACGATTAACGAACCCCGGGGTGCGTTTACATGTCGGCCATCAACACTCACAATTTTGGCCGATTCTGCCTGCTTCTTGGACTATTACTCTTTGTTTTGGGTTCCAGAAGTGATTTCCACAATTGCAAACCCCGGTGTGCTTTTACGTGTCGGTCACCAACACTCGCGGTTTTTGTCGATTCTGATCCATTTCATGGACTATAACTCACCGTTTTGGGGTCCCAAAGCGATTTCAATGGTTGTCAAACCCCAAGGTGCTTACGTGTCGGTCATCAACAATCACAGTTTGGGCCGATTCTTGCCCGACTCTTGGACTATTTACTCAGTTTTGGGGTCCCAGAGCGATTTCCATGATTGTAGACCCCGGGGTGCGTTTACGTGTCCGTCGTCAACACTCACGGATTTGGCCAATTCTGACCTGTTTCGTGGACTATTACTCACCGTTTTGGGGTCCCGAAGCGATTTCCATAGTTGTTGAACCCAAGGTGCGCTTACGTGTCGATCATCAACACACAGTTTTGGCTGATTCTGGCCCGATTCATGGACTACTACTCACTATTTTGTGGTCCCGAGAGATTTCCACGATTAACGAACCCCGGGGTGCATTTACGTGTCGGTCATCAACACTCGCAGTTTGGGCCGATTCTAGCCTGTTTCGTGGATTACTACTCGCTGTTTTGGGGCCCCGAAGTGATATCCACGATTGATGAACCCTGTTGTGCGTCTACGTATCGGTCATCAACACTTCGGTTTTTGTCAATTCTTACCAATTTCATGGACTATTACTCTCCGTTTTGGGGTCCCAAAGCGATTTCCATGGTTGTCAAACCCCAAGGTGCTTACGTGTCGGTCATCAACAATCATAGTTTGGGTCGATTCTGGCCCGTTTCTTGGACTATAACTCATTTTGGGGTCCCAGAGTGATTTCCACGATTGACGAACCCCGAGGTGCGTTTACGTGTCGGTCATCAACACTTAGAATTTTGGCTAATTCTGGTTCGTTTCGTGCACTATTACTCACCGTTTTGGGGTCCCAGAGCGATTTCCATAATTGACGATCCCCGGGGTGCATTTACGTGTCCGTCATCAACACTCATAGTTTTGGCCAATTTTGACCCGTTTCGTGGACTATTACTCACGTTTTGGGGTCCCAAAGCGATTTCCATAGTTGTTTAACCCCAAGGTGCGCTTACGTGTCGGTGATCAACACTCATAGTTTTGGCCGATTCTGGTGCGTTTCATTGAATATTACTCACTGCTTTGGGTTCCCGAGTGATTTCCAGGATTAACGAAGCCCGAGGTGCGTTTATGTGTCGGTCATCAACACTCATAGTTTTTGCCGATTCTGGCCCATTTCGTGGAATATTACTCACTGTTTTGTGGCCCGAAGTGATTTCCACGATTAACGAACCCTGGGGTGCGTTTACGTGTCGGTCATCAACACTCACAATTTTGGCTGATTCAGGTCCGTTTCATGTACTATTACTCTCCGTTTTGGGGTCTCAAAGCGATTTCCACGATTGACGATCCCCGAGATGCGTTTAGGTGTCCGTCATCAACACTCACAGTTTTGGCCAATTCTGACCTGTTTCGTGGACTATTACTCACCGTTTTTGGGTCCTGAAGCGATTTCCATAGTTGTTGAACCCTAAGATCCGCTTACGTGTCGGTCATCAACACTCACAGTTTTGGCCGATTCTGGCCCGTTTCACGGACTATACTCACTGTTTTGTGGTCCCGAGTGATTTCCACGATTAACGAACCCTGGGGTGCGTTTACATGTCGGTCATCTACACTCATAGTTTGAGCTGATTCTAGCCCATTTCATTGAATATTACTCTCTTTTGTGGTCCCGGAGTGATTTCCACGATTAACGAACCCCGGGGTGCGTTTACGTGTCGGTCATCAACACTCAGAATTTTGGCCGATTCTACCCGTTTCTTGGACTATTACTCACTGCTTTTGGGTCCCGGAGTGATTTCCACGATTGACAAACCCCGGTGTGCGTTTACGTGTCGGTCACAAACACTCGTGGTTTTTGTCGATTCTGACCCATTTCATGGACCATGACTCACCGTTTTGTGGTCCCAAAGCGATTTCAATGGTTGTCAAACCCCAAGGTTCTTACGTGTAGATCATCAACAATCACAGTTTGGGCCGATTCTGGCCCGTTTCTTGGACTATTACTCCGTTTTGGGGTCCCGGAGTGATTTCCACGATTGACGAACCCCGAGGTGCGTTTATGTGTCGGTCATCAACACCCACAATTTTGGCCAATTCTTGTCCGTTTCGTGCACTATTACTCACCGTTTGTGCGTCCCAGAGCGATTTCCACGATTGACGATCCCCGGGGTGCGCTTACGTCTCCGTCGTCAACACTCACAGTTTTGGCCAATTCTGGCCCGTTTCATGGACTATTACTCACTATTTTGTGGTCCCGAGTGATTTCCACGATTAACGAACCCCGGGGTGCGTTTACATGTCGGTCATCAACACTCACAGTTTTGGCCGATTCTAGCCTGTTTCGTGGACTATTACTCGCTGTTTTGGGGTCCTGGAGTGATTTCCACGATTAACGAACCCCGGGGTGCGTTTACGTGTCGGTCATCAACACTCGCAGTTTTGTCGATTCTGACCCGTTTCGTGGACTAATACTCACTATTTTGTGGTCCCAAAGTGAATTCCATGGTTATCGAACCCCAAGGTGTGCTTACGTGTTGGTAGTGAAGACTCGCAGTTTGGGCCGATTCTGGCCCGTTTCGTTGATTATTACTCTGTTTTGGGGTCCCGATGTGATTTGCACAATTGACATACTTCGAGTTGCATTAAGTGTCGGTCGTCAACACTCACAATTTTAGCCGATTCTGGTCCATTTCATGCACTATTACTCAGCGTTTTGGGGTCCCATAGCGATGTCCATGATTGACGATCCACGGGGTGCATTTACGTGTCCGTTGTCAACACTCACAGTTTTGGCCAATTCTGACCTTTTTCGTGGACTATTACTCACTGTTTTGGGGCCCCGAAGCGATTTCCGTAGTTGTTTCACCCCAAGTTTCGCTTACGTGTCGGTCATCGACACTCGCAGTATTGAGCAATTCTGGCCCGTTTCATGGACTATTACTCACTGTTTTGGGGTCCCGGAGTGATTTCCACGATTGACGAACCCCGGGGTGCGTTTATGTGACGATCATCAACACTCACATTTTTAGCCGATTCAAGTCCGTTTCGTGCACTATTACTCAATGTTTTCGGGTCCCCGAGCGATTTCCACGATTGACGATCCCCGGGGTGCGTTTACGTGTCCGTCATCAACACTCATAGTTTTGGCCAATTGTGAGCCGTTTTGTGCACTATTACTCACCGTTTTGGGTCCGGAAGCGATTTCCATAGTTGTTGAATCCCGATGTGTGCTTACGTGTCGGTCATCAACACTCATAGTTTTGGCTGATTCTGGCCCGTTTCATGGAGTTTTGGGGTCCTGGAGTGATTTCCATGATTAACGAACCCCGAGGTGCGTTTACATGTCAGTTATCAACACTCATAGTGTGGGCCGATTCTAGCCCATTTCATTTAATATTACTCACTGTTTTGTGGTCCCGGTGTGATTTCCATGATTAACGAACCCCGGGCTGCGTTAGCGTGTCGGTCATCAACACTCGCGGTTTTGGCCGATTCTGGCCCATTTCATGGACTATTACTCATCGTATTGTGGTCCCAAAGCGATTTCCCTGGTTGTCGAACCCCAACTTGTGCTTACGTGTTGGTCGTCAAGACTCACAGTTTGGGCCGATTTTGGCTCGTTTCTTGGAATATTACTCAGTTTTGGGGTCCCGAAGTGATTTCCACGATTGACGAACTCCGGGGTGCGTTTACGTGTTGGTCATCAACACTCACAATTTTGGCCGATTATGGTCCGTTTCATGCCCTATTACTCAGTGTTTAGGGTTTCTGGAGCGATTTCCATGATTGACGATCCTCGGGGTGCGTTTACGTGTCCGTCGTCAAACCTCACAGTTTTAGCCAATTCTGACCTGTTTTGTGGACTACTACTCAGTTTTGGGGTCCCGATGCTATTTCCCCGGTTGACAAACACCGGGTGCATTTATGTGCCGGTCATCAACAATCACAGTTTGGCCAATTCTGGCCCGTTTCTTGGACTATTACTCACTGCTTTGGGGTCCCGGAGTGATTTCCACGTTTGACGAACCCCGTTGCGCGTTTACGTGTCGGTCATCAAGACTCTCGGTTTTTGCTGATTCTGACACATTTCATGGACTATTACTCACCGTTTTGGGGTCCCAAAGCAATTTCCATTGTTGTCAAACTCCAAGGTGCTTACTTGTCGGTCATCAACAATCATAGTTTGGGCTGATTCTGGCCCGCTTCTTGTACTATTACTCAGTTTTGGGGTCCGAGAGTGATTTCCACGATTGATGAACCCCGAGGTGCGTTTACGTGTTGGTCATCAACACTCAATATTTTGGCCAATTCTGGTCCGTTTCGTGCACTGTTACTCACCGTTATGGGGTTCCTGAGCGATTTCCATGATTGACGATCCCCGGTGTGCGTTTACGTGTCTGTCGTCAACACTCATAGTTTTGGCAATTCTAACCTGTTTCGTGGACTATTACTCACCGTTTTGGGGTCTCGAAGCGATTTCCATAGTCGTTGAACCCCAAGGTACGCTTACGTGTCGGTCCTCAACACTCATAGTTTTGGCCGATGCTTGCCCGTTTCATGGACTATTACTCGCTGTTTAGGGGTCCCGAGTGATTTCCACGATTAACGAACCCCAAGGTGCTTTACGTGTCGGTCATTAACACTCATAGGTTTGGGCGATCCTAGCCCATTTCGTGGAATATTACTCAGTATTTTGTGGTCCTAGAGTGATTTCCACAATTAACGAACCCCGGGGTGCGTTTACGTGTCGGTCATCAACACTCGCGGTTTTGTCGATTCTGACCCGTTTCATGGACTAATACTCACTATTTTGTGGTCCCAAAGCGAATTCCATGGTTATCGAACCCTAAGGTGTGCTTACGTGTTGGTAGTGAAGACTCGCAGTTTGGGCCGATTCTGGCCCGTTTCTTTGATTATTACTCTGTTTTGGGGTGCCGATGAGATTCGCACAATTGACAAACTCCGAGTTGCTTTACGTGTCGGTCGTCAACACTCACAATTTTCGCCGATTCTGCCTGTTTCTTGGACTATTACTCACTGTTTTGGGTTCCAGGAGTGATTTCGACGATTGGCAAACCCCGGTGTCCGTTTATGTGTCGGTCACCAACACTCACCGTTTTGGGGTCCCAAAGCGATTTCAATGCTTGTCAAACCCCAAGGTGCTTACGTGTCGGTCATCAACAATCACAGTTTGGGCCAATTCTGGCCCATTTCTTGGACTATTACTAAGTTTTGGGGTCCCAAAGTGATTTCCACGATTGACGAACCCCGAGGTGCATTTACGTGTCGGTCATGAACACTCACAATTTTGGCCAATTCTAGTCCGTTTCGTGCACTATTACTCATAGTTTTGGGGTCGCAGAGCGATTTCCACGATTAATGACCCCGGGGTGCGTTTACGTGTCCATCATCAACACTCACAGATTTAGCCAATACTGACCTGTTTCGCGGACTATTACTCACCATTTTGGGGTCCAGAAGCGATTTCCATAGTTGTTGAAACCAAGGTGCGCTTACGTGCCGGTCATCAACACATAGTTTTGGACGATTCTGGCCCGTTTCATGGACTATTACTCACAATTTAGGGTCCCGAATTGTGAGTACCACGATTGATGAACTCCGAGGTGCGTTTACGTGTCGGTCATCAACACTCACAATTTTGGCCAATTATGGTCCGTTTCATGCACTATTACTTAGTGTTTTGGGTTTCCAGAGCGTTTTCCATGATTGACGATCCTCGGGGTGCGTTTACGTGTCCGTCGTCAACACTCACAGTTTTGGCCAATTCTGAACCATTTTGTGGACTATTACTCAGTTTTTGGGTCCCAAAGCTATTTCCACGATTGACGAACACCGAGGTGCGTTTATGTGCGGGTCATCAACAATCGCTATTTTGGCCGATTCTGGCCCGTTTCTTGGACTATTACTCGCTGTTTTGGGGTCCCGGAGTAATTTCCATGATTGGCAAACCCCGTTGTGTATTTACATGTCGGTCATCAGCACTCTCAGTTTTTGTCGATTCTGGCCAATTTCATGGACTATTACTCACTGTTTTGGGGTCCCAAAGCGATTTCCATGGTTGTCAAACCCCAAGGTGCTTACGTGTCGGTCATCAACAATCACAGTTTGGGCCGATTCTGGCCAGTTTCTTGGACTATAACTCAGTGTTGGGGTCCCGGAGTGATTTCCACAATTGACGAACCCCGAGGTGCGTTTACGTGTCGGTCATCAACACTCAGTATTTTGGCCAATTCTAGTTCGTTTCGTGCACTATTACTCAAGTTTTGGGGTCCAAGAGCGATTTCCATAATTGACAATCCCCGGGGTGCGTTTATGTGTCCGTCGTCAACACTCACTCTTTTGGCCAATTCGGACCCGTTTCATGGAGTATTACTCACCCTTTTTGGGCCCCGAAGCAATTTCCATAGTTGTTTAACCCCAAGGTGCGCTTACGTGTCGGTGATCAACCATAAGAGTTTTGGCCGATTCTGGTGCGTTTCATTGACTATTACTCACAGTTTTGGGTTCCCGAGTGATTTCCAGGATTAACGAACCCCAAGGTGCGTTTATGTGTCGGTCATCAACACTCATAGTTTTGGCCGATTCTAGCCCATTTCGTGGAATATTACTCACTGTTCTGTGGCCCCGGAGTGATTTCCATGATTAACGAACCCCAAGGTGCGTTTACGTGTCGGTCAACAACACTCATAGTTTGGGCCGATTCTAGCCCATTTCATTGAATATTACTCACTGTTTAGTGGCCCCGGAGTGATTTCCAGGATTAACGAACCCCGGGGTGCGTTTATGTGTCGGTCATCAACACTCAGAATTTTGGCCGATTCTACCCATTTCTTGGACTATTACTCACTATTTTGCGGTCCCGGAGTGATTTACACGATTGACAAACCCCGGTGTGCGTTTACGTGTCGGTCACCAACACTCGTGGTTTTTGTCGATTCTGACCCATTTCATCGACCATTACTCACCGTTTTGGGGTCCCAAAGCAATTTCAATGGTTGTCAAACCCCAAGGTGCTCACGTGTAGGTCATCAACAATCACAGTTTGGGCCGATTCTGGCCCGTTTCTTGGACTATTACTCAGTTTTGCGGTCCCGGAGTGATTTCCACGATTGACGAACCCCGAGGTGCGTTTATGTGTCGGTCATCAACACTCAAAATTTTGGCCAATTCTGGTCCGTTTCATGCACTATTACTCACCGTTTTGGGGTCCCAGAGCGATCCCCGGGGTGCGCTTACGTGGCCGTCGTCAACACTCATAGTTTTAGCCAATTCTGACCTGTTTCATGGACTATTACTCACCGTTTTGGGGTCCTGAAGCGATTTCCATAGTTGTTGAACCCCAAGGTGAGCTTACGTGTCGGTCATCAACACTCACTATTTTGTGGTCCCGAGTGATTTCCACGATTAACGAACCCCGGGGTGCGTTTACGTGTCGGTCCTCAACACTCCAAGTTTTGGCCGATTCTATCCCGTTTCGTGGACTATTACTCACTATTTTGGGGTCCTGGAGTGATTTCCACGATTAACAAACCCCGGGGTGCGTTTACGTGTCGGTCATCAACACTTGCGGTTTTGTCGCTTCTGACCCGTTTCGTGGACTAATACTCACTATTTTGTGGTCCCAAAGCAAATTCCATGGTTATCGAATCCTAAGGTGTGCTTACGTGTTGGTAGTGAAGAAACACAGTTTGGGCCGATTCTGGCCCGTTTCTTCGATTATTACTCTGTTTTGGGGTCCCGATGTGATTTGCACAATTGACAAACTCTGAGTTGCTTTACGTGTCGGTCGTCAACACTCACAGTTTTGGCCGATTCTGGCCCGTTTCGTGCACTATTACTCAGCGTTTTGGGGTCCCATAGCGATTTCCATGATCGACGATCCCCGGGGTGCATTTACGTGTCCGTCGTCAACACTCACAGTTTTGGCCAATTCTGATCCTTTTTGTGGACTATTACTCACCGTTTTGGGGTCCCGAAGCGATTTCCATAGTTGTTGAATCCCAAGTTTCGCTTACATGTCGGTCATCGACACTCGCAGTATTGGCCGATTCTGGCCCGTTTCATGGACTATTACTCACTGTTTTGGGGTCCCGGAGTGATTTCCACGATTGACGAACCCCGGGGTGCGTTTATGTGATGGTCATCAACACTCACATTTTTAGCCGATTCAACTCCGTTTCGTGCACTATTACTCAACATTTTCGGGTCCCAGAGCGATTTCCACGATTGACGATCCCCGGGGCTGCTTTTACGTGTCCGTCATCAACACTCACAGTTTTGGCCAATTCTGACCCGTTTCATGGACTATTACTCACCGTTTTGGGGTCCCGAAGCGATTTCCGTAGTTGTTGAACCCCAAGGTCTGCTTACGTGTCTATCATCAACACTCACAGTTTTTGCCGATTCTGGTGCGTTTCATTGACTATTACTCACTGTTCTGGGTTCCCGAGTGATTTCCAGGATTAACGAACCCCGAGATGTGTTTATGTGTTGGTCATCAACACTCATAGTTTTGGCCGATTCTGGCCCATTTCATGGAATATTACTCACTGTTTTGTGGCCCCAGAGTGATTTCCACGATTAACGAATCCCGGGATGCGTTTACATGTTGATTATCAACACTCACAATTTTGGCCGATTCAGGTCCGTTTCGTGCACTATTACTCTCCGTTTTGCGGTCTCATAGCAATTTCTACGATTGACGATCCCCGAGATGCATTTACGTGTTCGCCGTCAACACTCACAGTTTTGGCCAATTCTGACCCGTTTCGTGCACTATTACTCACAGCTTTGGGTCCGGAAGCGATTTCCATAGTTGTTGAACCCCAGGGTGTGCTTACATGTCGGTCATCAACGCTCACAGTTTTGGCCGATTCTGGCCCGTTTCATGGACTATTACTCACTGTTTTAGGGTCCCGAGTGATTTCCACGATTAACGGACCCCGAGTTGCATTTATGTGTCGGTAATCAACACTCATAGTTTTGGCCGATTCTGGCCCATTTCATTGAATATTACTCACTGTTTTGTGGTCCCGGAGTGATTTCCATGATTAACGAACCCCGGGGTGCATTAACGTGTCGGTCATCAACACTCGCGGTTTTGGCCGATTCTGGCCCGTTTCATGGACTATTACTCACCGTTTTGTGGTCCCGAAGCGATTTCCATGGTTGTCGAACCCCAACTTGTGCTTACGTGTTGGTCGTCAAGACCTGTAGTTTGGTCCGATTCTGGCTCGTTTCTTGAACTATTACTCAGTTTTCGGGTCCCGGAGAGATTTCCACGATTGACGAACCCCGGGGTGCGTTTATGTGTCTGTCATCAACACTCACAATTTTGGACGATTCAGGTCCGTTTCATGCACTATTACTCACCATTTTGGGGTCCCAGAGCAATTTCCACGATTGACGATCCCCGGGATGCGTTTACGTGTCCGTCATCAACACTCATAGTTTTGGCCAATTCGGACCCGTTTCATGGAGTATTACTCACCATTTTTGGGCCCCGAAGCAATTTCCATAGTTCTTGAACCCGAAGGTGCGCTTACGTGTCGGTAATCAACACTCACAGTTTTGGCCGATTCTGTCCCGTTTCATGGAGTATTACTCACTGTTTTGGGGTCTCGAGTGATTTCCACGATTAACGAACCCCCAGGTGCGTTTACGTTTCGGTCATCAACACACATAGTTTTCGCCGATTCTGGCCCATTTCATTGAATATTACTCATTGTTTTGTGGTCCCGGAGTGATTTCCATGATTAACGAAGCCCGGGGTGCATTTATGCGTCGGTTATCAACAGTCCCAGTTTTGGCCTATTCTAGCCCATTTCATGGACTACTCACCGTTTTGTGGTCCCAAAGCGATTTCCATGGTTGTCAAGCCCCAAGGTGTGCTTACGTGTTGGTCGTCAAGACTCGCAGTTCTGGGCGATTCTAGCTCGTTTCTTGGACTATTACTTAGTTTTGGGGTCCCGAAATGATTTCCATGATTGACGAACTCCGGGGTGCGTTTACGTGTCGGTCATCAACACTCACAATTTTGGACGATTGTGGTTCGTTTCGTGCACTATTACTCAGTGTTTTGGGTTTCCAGAGCGATTTCCATGATTGATGATCCTTGGGGTGCGTTTACGTGTCCGTCGTCAACACTCATAGTTTTGGCCAATTCTGACCCGTTTTGTGGACTATTACTCAGTTTTGGTGTCTCGAAGCTATTTCCACGATTGAAGAACACCGGGGTGCGTTTATGTGCTGGTCATCAACAATCACAGTTTTGGCCGATTCTGGCCCGTTTCTTGGACTATTACTCACTGTTTTCGGTCCCAGAGTGATTTCCAAGATTGACGAACCCCGGTGTGTGTTTACGTGTCGGTCATCAACACTCTCTGTTTTTGTCGATTCTGATCCAATTCGTGGACTATTCTCACCATTTTGGGGTCCCAAAGCGATTTCCATGGCTGTCAAAACCCAAGGTGCTTATTTGCCAGTCATCAACAATCGCAGTTTGGGCTGATTCTGGCCCATTTCTTGGACTATTTCTCAGTTTTGGTGTCCCGAAGTGATTCCACGATTAACGAACCCCGAGGTGAGTTTACGTGTCGGTCATCAACACTCACAATTTTGGCCGATTCTGGTCCGTTTCGTGCACTATTACTCATCGTTTTGGGGTCCCAGAGTGATTTCCACGATTGACGATCAACGGGGTGCGATTACGTGTCCTTCGTCAACACTCATAGTTTTGGCCAATTCCGACCTGCTTTGTCGACTTACTCACCGTTTTGGGGTCCCGAAGCAATTTCCATAGTTGTTGAACCCCAAGGTGCACTTACTGTCGGTCATCAACACTCACAGTTTTGGCCGATTGTGGCCCGTTTTATGGACTATTACTCATAGTTTTGTGGTCTCGAGTTATTTCCACGATTAACAAACTCTGGGGTGCGTTTACGTGTCGGTCATCAACACTCATAGTTTTGGCCGATTCTATCCCGTTTCGTGGACTATTACTCACTGTTTTGGGGTCCTGGAGTGATTTCCACGATTAACGAACCCCGGGGTGCGTTTACGTGTCGGTCATCAACACTCGCGGCATTGTTGATTCTGACCCGTTTCGTGGACAATTACTCACTGTTTTGTGGTCCCAAAGCAATTTCCATGGTTATCGAACCCTAAGGTGTGCTTACGTGTTGGTAGTGAAGACATGCAATTTGGGCCGATTTTGGCCCGTTTCTTGGATTATTACTCTGTTTTGGGGTCCCGATGTGATTTGCGCGATTGACAAACTCCGGCATTTACGTGTCGGTCATCAACACTCACAATTTTCGCCGATTCTGGTCCATTTCGTGCACTATTAGTCAGCGTTTTGGGGTCCCATAGCGATTTCCATGATTGACAATCCCCGGGGTGCGTTTACGTGTCCGTCGTCAACACTCATAGTTTTGGCCAATTTTTACCCTTTTCATGGACTATTATTCACCATTTTGGGGTCCCGAAGCCATTTCCATAGTTGTTGTACCCCAAGGTGCGCTTACGTGTCGGTCATTGACACTCGCAGTATTGGCTGATTCTGGCCCGATTCATGGACTATTACTCACTGTTTTGGGGTCCCGGAGTGATTTCCATGTTTGACGAACCCCGGGGTGCGTTTAGGTGACGGTCATCAACACTCACATTTTTAGCCGATTCAGGTCCATTTCGTGCACTATTAGTCAGCGTTTTCGGGTCCTAGAGGGATTTCCACGATTGACGATCCCCGGGGTGCATTTACGTGTCCGTCGTCAACACTCACAGTTTTGGCCAATTCTGACCCTTTTCATGGACTAATGCTTACCGTTTTGGGGTCCCGAAGCGATTTCCATAGTTGTTGAACCCCAAGGCGCGCTTACATGTTGGTCATCGACACTCACAGTATTGGCCGATTCTGGCCCGTTTCATGGACTATTACTCACTGTCTTGGGGTCATGGAGTGATTTCCATGTTTGACGAACCCTGGGGTGCGTTTAGGTGACGGTCATCAACACTCACATTTTTAGCTGATTCAGGTCCATTTCGTGCACTATTACTCAGCGTTTTCGGGTCCTAGAGGGATTTCCACGGTTGACGATCCCTAGAGTGCGTTTACGTGTCCGTCGTCAACACTCACTGTTTTGGCCAATTCTGACCCGTTTCGTGGACTACGACTCACCGTTTTGGGGTCTCGAAGCGATTTCCATAGTTGTTGAACCCCAAGGTGCGCTTACGTGTCGGTCATCAACACTCACAGTTTTGGCCAATTTTGGCCCGTTTCATGGACTATTACTCACTGTTTTGGGTTCCCGAGTGATTTCCACGATTAATGAACCCCGGGGTATGTTTACGTGTCGGTCATCAACACCCACAATTTTGGCCGATTCAGGTCCGTTTCTAGTAGTATTACTCACCGTTTTGGGGTCCCGAAGTGATTTCCACGATTGACGAACTCCGGGGTGCGTTGACGTGTCGATCATCAACACTCACAATTTTGGCCGATTCTGGTCCATTTCGTGCACTATTACTCAGTGTTTTGGGGTTCCAGATCGATTTCCATGATTTACAATCATCGGGGTGCGTTTACGTGTCGTCGTTTTCGGTGTCAAAACCGGTGGATCTCGGGTAGGGGGTCCGGAACTGTGCGTCTAAGGCTGATGGTAACAGGAGGCGGGGGACACGATGTTTACCCAGATTCGGGCCCTCTCTATGGAGGTAATACCCTACTTCCTACTTGATTGATCTTGATGAATATGAGTATTACAAGAGTTGATCTACCTTGAGATTGTAATGGCTAAACCCTAGAAGCTAGCCTATGATTATGATTGTTGTTCTTGTCCCTACGGACTAAACCCTACGGTTTATATAGACATCGGAGGGGGCTAGGGTTAATAGAAAGTCAGTTACAGAGAAAGGAATCTACATATCGAAATCGCCAAGCTTGCCTTCCATGCAAAGGAGAGTCCAATCTGGACACGTGAAGAAGTGTTCGGTTTTATATCTTCATAGCCCAACAGTCCAGCCCATGTTAATAGTACGGCTGTCCGAGGACCCCTTAATCCAGGACTCCCTCAGTAGCCCCCGAACCAGGCTTCAATGACGATGTGTCCAGCGCGCAGATTGTCTTCGACATTGCAAGGCGGGTTCCTTCTCCGAATACTTCAGAGTACCTGTCTTAAAGAGCTATATCCGACTTTTCATTTAATGTCGCGCTCATCGGCTATTGCACCTCCATGATGTCAGCTTCCACGTGTCGAGCGAACACGAGAGGTCGGGGCATTTTTGCACTTACCACCCTGACCATGCAAGAGAGTTGTCTATTTAAAGAGATGGGGATTCTCCGATTCAATCCACACCCGGCGCAGAATCCTTAGAGCTTGCCAGCAAAAACCATCCCAACATGGATAACATTCCCAGCTCCTCCTCCCGCCCTCACGACCCCAAACAGGGTGATTGGGAAAAATGTTTCGTATCCCATGAGCAGCTAGTGAAGCTGCAGACACAGGGATTTCTTCCCCCCATAGATCTAGTTCCCGTTTGAGCCGGTCTGGCTTCCTTCCATGGTGGGAAACATGCGGAGGGTTTCCCCGACCCATCCAGGGGGAGCGAGTATGATTCATTCCCTATTTATTGAGGGGCGTCGGATTTCCAATCCATCCGTTCCTCCGAGGGCTTTTGGAATATTATGGCCTCCAACTGCACAATTTCACTCCTGCCTCCCTCCTGCACATCGCGGGTTATGTCGCTCTTTGCGAGCTATTTCTAGGTTGTGAGGCCCATTTAGAGTTATGGAAGAAGCTGTTTTGCCTCGTCCCTCGTAATCAAGAGGGATCCATATTTCGAGTAGGTGGAGCCAAGATATGGCGCATCGCCGGGACCGGATACCTGTCCGGCACACCGAAGAAAGCATCAGAAGAGTGGCCTTCCGAATGGTTTTATATTGAGGATGTCTCTGTTACCGACCCAATCCGAATGGGTCTTCTTGAATTTTCAAGTGCTCCATTGAAGAAACTCCTCAGCTAGTGTCCTCGAAGCCTCAGGGAGGGAGACAACACGGAAGTCCATCAATTGATGATCAAGATAAAGACGCCCGCTTAGTCCGGATTGTCAATAGTCGAGGTTATGGTGATATACATAATGCGAGGAGTTTAGCCACTCCAATACCGAGGGCGTCCTGTGTGGCATTTCAACGGAGAAGATGACGCCACCCGCTGCGGTCGGAAGGATCCGGACACTCCCGCCGCTTTGGCAAAAATATTGTCTAGATTATACAAAGGGGAGAAGGAGGAGTTCATCCGCATTAAGCCCAGAGATGGGTTCTGTATGTACAATCCTCCCAACTGGGTGAGTTTCCATCCCACTACTCTACTCCATTTACTCCCTGAGTCCCTTTCCATAAATGTTAATCTGTCAATTTGTAACAGGAATGGCGAAAAGTCACCAAGGAGATCTATAGTCCCGCACCACAGCCAGAGGACCACAACCGGGCCCTAGACCCCGAATTCGAAGAGGATCCAGATACATTCGTAGATCTCGTGAAGGGGTGTTCTACCAGGCAAGCCATGACGGCAAAGAAGTGGCCATCACCGCTGATTATCCTGGTAGAATTTCTTCCTTCCACCTCACCCACTTCACTATCTCATGCTCTAAAGGGGAGGCACTCGGCGCGCCATGCTGCACCTGAAGCGACTCACAAGAAAGCGCCGCCTACGTCGGGCAGGCCTTCGAAGAGGAAGGCAAATAGAAACATGGCCGAGCCTTCATCAAAGAGGTATGGTTTCAAATATGCTCTATGGCTGTCATCTTGAAGTATGACGATATCCGTTGTGTTGTTATCAGGAAAAACATTCGCCGGACTATGTCCGGGGATCTTGCCGGTCATGCTTCTACTAGCCGGATTCCAGACCCTGTCTCAAGGACCAAGGCAAACACGAAAGTGACACCGGATTGTCCTTCTTTAGAGGATTTGGATAAAGTATCTATCACGAATTCCGAAGTGGAAAGCGCCATGAATCATAGGCGCTGGAGGGCCGCTCTTCACGACCCTGGCTTTTCAGAAGAGGCTTTCAATGCCTTCAATTCGGGTGATGTGTACACCCGAGCTGCCTGAGATGGGCTTGCTAGGGCCACCGACCAGTATTTAAAAGATATGCGGGTAAGTGCTGCATTTTGTACGAGTCTGATAATCATATACCAGTAGCCCCCGAGACTCGAAACAGTTAGTAAAACTGATTTAAGGATCATTGTACAACCAGGTGCTCACAGAGAAGAACAACCTATTGTCTCAGGAGCTGAAAAAATTGTCAGGCCGAGCTAGCTTCTATTACCGCCGAACTGGAGAAATCCAAGAAGGCAGTGTCCGGTAATGCTCCCCTCTATCGAGAAAACATAATCATATATGCGAATTATTGACGTGGGGGCACATTTTGTGGCAAATTCGTCAGATCATCTGGGAGAGGTATCGGAAGTCGCACAGGCGGGAGGTCCAGGAGCTCAAAGGCAACTGGCCGCGGGTGAACCTATACTGACACGGGCCAGGGATGACAAGAACAAACTCCAGGATGCCAACACCAAGCTGGGCGAGGAACTAAAAGATGTTCGGGCCCAGCTAGCCAACTCCGTGAAAGAAAATAAGAGGCTACAAGGCGGCATATTTAGTATGTGTTCAAACTTACCTTTACACAGTTCGGCAAGGAAAAGAACTGACAGAGTTATGTCTATAGGTATGCTAACCGGCCATCCCGAAGAGGAGATGCCCGGATCTTTGGGCGATCTACTACAAGAGCTATCGCAAATGCACGAGAGAGCTCGACAGGCGATGCAAAGTATTGCCAAGGCTTTATGGCCATCCGACTCCCCTCCAAGAAGTATGGAGGGGCTTGTACGTCTGCTTAAGGGAGCGCGGTGACGCTTCTGACTATGGAAGATGTCAGCCTGCCGGGAAGGTGCGCGAGAGGCCTGGGCCATGGTGAAGACACGGTATACCAAGCTCAATCCAAATCACATGGTCCGGGTCGGACCTTTAGGGTCAGATGGAAAAGAAATTCCTATTAGTTTGGTATAAGGTACAAGTACCCGCCAAGTATTCCCAACAGGATTGTAGGTTAGATAGCCTGTTGGATGGCATAGAAGAAGAAGTTTCTGAGTTTAAGTGACTATGTACTCCAATTGACAAATTATGTCTCTAGCTGAATTATAAAACAAATGTCATGGCAAACCTTTTCACTTCAACCTCTGTACCTAAGGGCACGGAGTGCTTCCGAGTACCCGCTCAGTAATACATACCGAGGTATGCATGGAAACTAGGCATAGGGGTCATAGTTGCTTGAACAGACAAGTATCCGGCTAGCTATGTTATATTACATTTTGATCGTAATTAATATCTTCCAGAGAGAATAGTTCCGTTAAGGGTTCCTTTCCCTGGGTCGACATGCGTTAACGTGCATGTCTGGACCGTGATTGAAAAAATCACAGCATACTTAACATCTGGGGGTCCATAGTGTAACGAGTAAAGAACATCTTTAGTCCGCTGACCGAATATTCCCTTAAGAACGCTAGCTTTCGGCTTCACCCAGTCCGAGGTACACGTCTGGATAACCCGGCAGTAACAATCGCTGAGGTGCTCCCTTTATGCCCTAGCCGAACTAACGGGAACGTATGTCATAAGCACAGGAGCCAGGCAACCCATCTTGGCCAAAACTTAAGTCATATCAATGCATATAATGGCAAAGAAAAGGTACATACGCAGAAAAGACACATATGTGGTGACCTTGATGCTCTAAAAAACAATAATAGTAATAAGAATAAGCTTCTGTACGAGAAGCCCCCAGGTATACTTGACATACAAATTTTAGAATGTGTGCATCGAAGATGCACGGTTTAGCAGCACAAAAGCTTTAAGGCTTAAAAAGAAAGAAAAAAGGTGAAAAGAGAGGAAAATAAATATTGGAAATAAAAAAGGGGTAAAGGAGACGAACGAAGAGTCCGGCGCTAGGCGTAGAATGTTCGGAGTCTGGCCGCGTTCCTTGGGTTCGGCTGTAGGCGATTGTCTGACGCATCACGCAAGCGGTACGCTCCTCCGGTGAGGACTTCATCAATGATGAAGGGACCCTCCCACTTGGGCTTGAGTTTGTCCTTTTTCTTCTCCGGTAAGCATAGAACAAGTTCACCAACATTATAAGTCTTGGCCCGTACTTCTCTGCTTTTATATCTGCGAGCCTATTGTTGATAAAATGCGGAACGGGCTTTTTCGACATCGCGTTCCTCCTCCAGGGCATCCAAGCTGTCATGCCGATCCAACTCGGCTTCTCTCTCTTCACACATGCGTATTCAAGGTGAGTCATGAATAATGTCGCAGGGTAACACAACCTCTGCGTCGTACACCATGAAGAAAGGTGTATATCCGGTAGAACGATTGGGCGTGGTCCGCAGCCCCTAGAGTACGGAGTCAAGCTCCTCCACCCAGTGCTTGTCTGATTCTTTCAAAGACCGCACTAGTCTAGGTATGCCGCTCATAATAAGACCATTGGCTCGTTCGACTTGACCGTTGGTTTGTGGGTGATAGACGGAGGCATAGTTGATCTTGATGCCTAGATTAGCACACCAGCTTTCACCCCATTGACTGTGAAATTGGAGCCGTTGTCAGTGATGATGCTGTGTGGAACACCATAATGGTGCACGACACCGGATATAAAGTCTATCACAGGCCCGGCTTCGGCCGTTTTAACTGGTTTGGCTTCTATCCACTTGGTGAATTTATCCACCATGACCAATAGCAACTTTTTCTTATGGCTTCCTCCTTTAAGGGGTCCGACCATATCCAGCCCCCAGACCGCAAAAGGCCAAGTGATGGGCATTGTTTGTAAAGCGGTGGGTGGCATATGGCTTTGGTTGGCGAAAAGCTGACATCCGACGCAATGTTGGACAAGGTCCTGTGCGTCTGCTCGGGCCGTCGGCCAATACAATCCTATACGAAAGGCCTTGCTTACAAGGGCCCGAGCTGCGGAGTGGTGACCGCCGTGACCGGCATGAATTTCGGCCAGGAGCTGCCGCCCTTCTTCCTCGGAGATATACCTTTGAAGTACTCCGGTAGCACTTTTCTTGTAGAGTTCTCCCTCATGAACCTTGTAAGCTTTAGAGCGCCGCATAATGCAGGGCGCCTCATTCTGATCTTCAGGGAGTTCTCGCCTATTAAGGTAGGCCAAGAATGGTTCCGTCCATGGGGCAATGACTGCCATGATTAAGTGGGCGGATGGTGTAATTTCAGTGGCTAAGCCCCCGATGATGTCGGTGTGTTCGGAGTCTGGGGTTGTAGTCGGATCCGGATTGGTGTTGCCGCTCTCTCCCTGCCACACCACGGATGGCTTGAAAAGCCTTTCCAAAAAGATATTTGGTGGGACGGGGTCGTGCTTGGCGCCGATGTGAGCAAGGAGATCCGCCGCTTGGTTACTTTCTTGATCCACATGGTGAAACTTGAGCCCCTCGAACCGAGCCGACATTTTGAGAACGGCGTTACGGTAAGCCTCCACCTTCGGATCTTTGGCATCAAAATCTCCATTGACTTGAGATATTGCGAGGTTTGAATCCCCACGCACTTCCAGGAATTGTATGCCCATGGAGACGGCCATCCAAAGACCATGCAATAAGGCTTCGTATTCGACTGCATTGTTGGAGTCCATGAATAATATTTGGAGGACATACTGAACTGTATCTCCAGTAGGGGATGTTAGGACAACGCCTGCTGTCGGTGTCAAAACCGGCGGATCTCGGGTAGGGGGTCCTGAACTGTGCGTCTAAGGCTAATGGTAACAGGAGGCGGGGGACACGATGTTTACCCAGGTTCGGGCCCTCTCGATGGAGGTAATACCCTACTTCCTGCTTGATTGATCTTGATGATATGAGTATTACAAGAGTTGATCTACCATGAGATCGTAGAGGCTAAACCCTAGAAGCTAGCCTATGATATGATTTGTTGTTGTCCTACGGACTAAACCCTCCGGTTTATATAGACACCGGAGGGGGCTAGGGTTACACAGAGTCGGTTACATAGAAGGAGATCTACACATGCGAATTGCCAAGCTCGCCTTCCATGCAAAGGAGAGTCCCATCCGGACACGGGACGAAGTCTTCAATCTTGTATCTTCATAGTCCAACAGTCCGGCCAAAGTATATAGTCCGGCTGTCCGAGGACCCCTTAATCTCGGACTTCCTCAGTAGCCCATGAACCAGGCTTCAATGACAATGAGTCCGGCACGAAGATTTCTTCGGCATTGCAAGGCGGGTTCCATCTCCGAATACTCCATAGAAGATTTTGAACACGAGAGTCGTGTCCGGCTCTGCAAAACAAATTCCACATACCACCGTAGAGAGAACAATATTCCACAAATCTAATCTGCCGACCACTTTGCATAGTGTGACATCACGCCACGGCCCGATTATTATTCGAACCGTTTTTCCACAACCAGCTACTGCACATATTGTGAGGCGGTTTCATTGGCATGTTTTATCAAAGCAGAGATCATGTCCCCTTATAGAGGGATTCTCATCAATATGGTGTGGGTAACCCAACCGTGTTTGTTAATATGACTCCTCGATTTTAGGTAGGTTCCAAACGGTCACGCGGGGGACGCTTGATATTCATCACCTTTATAAAGGGATCAAGGCCTGTCCTTCCCCACGATCGATCCTTCCTCTTCCCCCCACCTCGAGTTCTAACACCCGAGGCTCAAGTTTAGGCGCTTCGGACCTTCAATCATGTCAGGATCCAACCTTCAAGGCTGATGGATGGCCTCCTCTGTCACAGAGGAGGACATGAAGAAGCTTAGGGGAGCCAGGTATCTGACTGCCGACATCCTACATAGGCTGGCTGCACAAGGGTAGGTCATCCCCACTCCCAAACCCAACGAGAGTGTCGTATTTGTTTCCCACTTCCTCCAACGGTTAGGCTTTAGTCTTGATCCCTTTGTTAGAGGGCTCAAGTTTTATTACGGGCTAGATTTTCATGATCTAGCTCCGGACTTCATTCTTCACATCTTGTCGTATATCGTTGTGTGTGAAGCCTTCCTCCGCATTACCCCACACTTTGGTTTATGGCCCAAGACCTTTGGTGTGAAGCCGAAGATGATCGATGGGCATCACGCGGAGTGCGGAGGCGCTGTAATAAGCAAAGGCGCCGATGCCCTATGGCCAAAGGGTTCCTTCCCGGAGGTATCTGACTTATGGCAACGGGAGTAGTTCTACATCACCGCTCCTCGAGGCACAAAGTGGGCGGCCGCCCCTGCCTTCCGCTCGGGCCCTCCGCCTCAACTGGCGTCATGGGTTAACAAGGGATTGGACTGGGGTCCTGCTAATGACGTACCGACAATGCAGAGCCGCATTCGGGATCTTCTTGGGAGGGATGTCAACCTCATCAAAATAATTCAAGTAATGCTAGTTCATCGGGTCTTGCCGTGCAAACATCGACCTCTCCAGATGTGGGAGTTCAACCCAGAAGGACCGCGAACTATTCAGCACTTCCTCGGCATGACGCTCCAAGGGATGTATCGGTTATTCTTCGGATCACGAATAAAGTGTTCGGACACCACCGAGGATGTGGGCTTGAACTGCAATCGTCCCGATACCCAAGTAAGTAACTCTGCCACCGAAAACACTGTTCATGTTTATCATAACATTATTCTGAGAACTATCCATGGCCAGGATTGGCTAAGAAAGGCGGAGAGGATCAGGTGTCCGGCCCCTCTTCACGAAGGCTCGCCGAACCCCGTGCTGACCAGGATGCTTGAGCGCGCACCTTATCAAGTGCCATTAGGAGAAGATGAAGGGAGGCATAGAGAAGACGAGAGCGGGATTCACACTTTATACATCCAAACCAGGGGAATTAATGTCTCCATGAAGTAGGATAATAGGGGAGGTGAATCTAAAGTTCCCTCCCCCCACGGGAAGAAAAGGCCCGCCTCCGAAGGCTTGGAAGCGGAGGTGTCCAAACAAGGGAAAAAACCCTCGCCAGGGAGCCCTGCCCCAGAGGGCATCCTCACCGCATAGCGCCCGCACACGGGCCAACCCTCCACCGAGATGTAAGTGAATAAAAAGTACTTTGATAAATATATCCTGCTTTATCTCTGAGAATAATAACCGAGACCTATCTTCCGGTCCAGATCATAGCCCTTCTCAACAGAGTTCGTCCTCGAGGGATCTTCTTCCGGAGATGATGGAGAGTGAAACGCCTCCTTCTGCATCTCCGCCCCATGGGGTGGACGACCCCGAGGTGTCGTCACGGAGGATTTCTCCTGATCCACTAAGGCCAGAAGTTAATGCTTCGGCCGCCCGATGCCCGGAGTATTCGTCTCCCAAGGAGAGCAACAAGAAGAGTTCGGGATTTCCCGGCACACAGCTGGACACACTGACGGGCCTTCTGGAGCAAGCGACTATCTCAGAGGCGCATCACACCCTAATGTGTACGGTTGTTCAGAGGATTTTATCCGCCAAGAGCGGGTGGAATGAAGCTTTTACTAGCCTGTTAAGAGGCTTTGAGGTACGCCAAGCAATATATGTGTATTTTGGATGGTACCGCACATGCTAGATGTGCTCTGTATAGGTAGTAGCCCCTGAGACTCTGGTTGCCATCCAGAGGATCATAATCCTAGGTAATGACCGCACTGCTTTCATGTGCAGGCAGTTGAGGGTCCGGCGGCTGACCGGACTGCTGATTTTGCCGAACTGAAGTGGCAGCTTGACGTGGCGTATGCCGACATCGCGCTTGTGAACAAGCGGCTTGACGAGGCCCAGGGTATGTATTTTTGGCTTGACAGCAAATATTAAGAGGAGCTTGATGCTAGTATCTATAATATGCTGTGACTGCAGATGGAGCTGCTGCTGTGGAGACCCTTAGGGCGGAGCTTGCCCGATCCAAGGAGCAAGCCAGGAGAAGGGATGCGGCTGCACTAAAGGCGGCCGAAGAGTTAAAAGCCGAACAGGCTGCTCATCACCAAAGCGAAGATAAGATGGCCAAGATGGCTATTAAGCTAAAAGATGATGCTAGCCGCTATGAGGTCCTTGAGAAGGAAAGCCAAGAGAAAGCGGCTGACCTGAAGAAGGCCCTGGAGGCAGCCAAGGAAACTCACTCTGAAATGAGAGGGATAAGGGAGGAGCTTTGTGAAGCCGGAGATATCACGGCTGGGAGGCCTTATTTGCCGTAGATGAAGTTTGGAGATCCGAAGTATGCCCCTCTAGATCAGTTGTGGAGTGCTGCAGACGCGTATGCAGACCTGGCAATGAGTGCTGCTGATGCGACTGAGTTTTACAAAGATCGGGAAGACCATGAGGCAGAAAGGTTGTTCTGGTCGCAGTTCAGTTCCCCGACGCGTCTGCTGCCATTGAGTGAGAGAATGGCCGCATGGGCCGAGCTCCATAGGTTGTCCGGGCTTGCTATGAGGTCTGTCAATGATCATCTTTGGCCGAGGGGAACAAGGCCGGATAGTTATTTTGGTTTAGTGCAACAATTCCTTGGTGCCGTGTCTCATATCGACGCTGTGAAAAGGTCGACATGTATAGAGGGTGCGCGGATGGCTCTTGCCCGTGTCAAAACATATTGGGTAGGTATGGAGACCACCAGTATTGCAACCCGGGGTCCGGCGGGAGGCCAGGACCCGCCCAAGCACTATTTTGAAGAAGTCCTTGAAGGCGCCCGTTTAATAGAGGCTCAATGCTCGAAGAGTACCATGTTCGAGTGACATGTATCTCAGTTTTAAAAACAATGCTATTTTGATTATAAACGCTGTGTTTATACTTTTGCCCGAAAGTATTATAGTGCCTCCTATGCGGCCGTTTATGTATGTATATAACCTGAAATTTTGCAGTCGTCGGCTTCAGCCCCCACGCATATAATGCGGGGGTGTTCGAAAAAGGCGCATAATCACACTTTAACCAACGTCTTGGTCCGTTAAGGAGGTGATAGCGCGACGAACTAGGCAGTAGGACTATATAGCTTTAACACTTTCACTTAGCCATAGGAGTTTGACGGTGGGGCTACTATATAGCCCCTGGTACTTCCGCGTTCAACCGAATACGGTGCGCGTATGTACATGACTGGGAAAACCGGTCCTTCGTTAAGGTAGAGGAACCCCGAAGATTTCGTTAGGTCATCGAGTGGTTGACTAGTCTCTCGCTGTATCATGACAGTCAGTTTTCGGCTTTCTCTACTGAGGTGCTCATCCGGAATAACCGGGGCACAATCGCAGTAGTTCTCCTTTGGCCTCCTTAGCCGATAAAACGGAACGTAAGGTAGCAAAACCCAGGAGCCGGGCAAACCCAACATTTGACCAAAGACATGATTCAGAGCTGATGCATATAAGGCCAAACTCGCGACGCCGAACACTCCCAAAGGTATTCAGACTTTGTAACATATACTGGGCTGAGTAACGCCCTCGATAATGAGCCCTGAGTTTCCAGATACGTGCATAGGTCTGTCGCGGCAAAATGCCAATAATGCCAGCATCCCTCTCGGGTGTGTTAAGTGCCCTGAGGGTGTTTAAGAAACAAGAGACATTAAAGAATGTTTACACAGGGGCTTAATCTAAAGAGAAACCTTTGAGCGGGGCCCTGTTGCACGTCTGTGCCTTTGTCTCCGTTGTGCCGTATCTTGGAAGGGTGTAGCACGATGGTCATCTATAAAAAGAAAAAACCCAGGTAAAAGAGTCTGGTGTAATCGTGCGAAAAGTTGGTTATTCTCTATGAATCGTGAAAATGTAATATATTATTATATTAATAGGGTGAAGCCGAACTATGGATCTCTTATTTTTTTTGCGAGTAGCCCCTAGCACTACCTATGGGGGTATATCTATCGACCCAAGCTCAGGTTCATCTGAGCTGTTACGTCTGGTGGGGTGCCGGACTTGTCGAACCGTGTCCGTGGTCCTGACGACCGACTGTTTATTCTGGTTGGAGGGGCCGCTCAGTGTTCGGCTGCTAGAGCCGCAACATATTCTTCCGCACGTAAGGAACGCTCTGTATTTCCACTAACTATGATGATGCCACGTGGACCGAGCATCTTGATTTTAAGGTAGGCATAGTGCGGGATTGCGTTAAAGCGAGCGAAGGCCGCTCTTCCAAGTAGTGCGTGATAGCCGCTTCGGAATGGAGCAATGTCAAAGATTAATTCTTCGCTTCTGAAGTTATCGGGAGAACCAAAGATAACCCCTACTACTAGAGAGCCTGTGCAGTGGGCCTCAACACCTGGTATTACTCCTTTAAAGGTAGTATTACTTTGGATGATTCTTGACGGGTCTATCCCCATTTTGCGGACAGTGTCCTGGTATATCAGGTTAAGACTACTGCCGCCGTCCATAAGGACTCGGGTGAGATGGTATCCGTCGATTATTGGGTCGAGCACCAAGGCAGCCGATCCTCCGTGCCGGACACTAGTCGGATGATCCCTGTGATCAAAGGTGATTGGGCAGGCCGACCAGGGATTGAAATTGGGTGCGACGGGCTCTACAGCGTATACGTCTCAGAGTGCACGTTTGCTCCTTCTCTTTGTAATGTGAGTTGCATAAATCATGTTCACCATTTTGACTTCCGGTGGGAATTTTTTCTGTCCCCCAGTGTTCGGCTGGCGAGGCTCATCCTCGTCTTCACTTGGCGTATCCCTTCCCTTATGTTCGGCATTTAGCTTGCCGGACTGCTTGAAAACCAAGCACTCTTTGTGGGTGTGGTTTGCAGGTTTTTCGGGGGTGCCATGAATCTGACATAGCTTGTCTAGAATCTTATTTAGGCTGGATGGTCCATCTCTACTGCCTTTAAATGGCTTCTTTCGTTGACCAGGTCGAGAGCCCCTGAATCCGGCGTTGTCCGTCGTATTATCAGGGCTGTCGTCATTGTTCCGACGCTTGTTTTTATTGCGTCGCGGCTTCCCGTTGCCGTCCCTGACTTCGGATGTGCCTGGGTCGCTGGTGCCGCTACGGGCCAACCCTCTATCCTCGCCCGTGCAAAAGCGGTTCATAAGGCTTGTTAGGCCTGCCATTGTCCTTGGATTTTTTTGGCTGAGGTGTCTAGCGAGCCATTCGTCTCGGATACTGTGCTTGAAAGCCGCTAAGGCTTCGGCATCCAGACAGTCAATGATTTGATTCTTCTTGGTGAGAAATCTGTTCCAAAGCTTACGGGCTGATTCTCCGGGTTGTTGGATTATGTGACTTAAATCGTCTGCATCCAAAGGTCGGACATTGGTCCCTTGAAAATTGGACCTGAAAGCATCCTCAAGTTCCTCCCAACTTCCAATTGAGTTTTCGGGAAGGCTTTTCAACCAGTGCCGAGCTGTTCCTTTCAACTTGAGGGGCTGGTATTTAATGGCGCGGAGATCATCTCTACGAGCTATGTGGATATGAAGGATAAAGTCCTCAATCCAGACTCCAGGGTCTGTTGTTTCGTCGTATGCCTCTATATTCACGGGTTTAAATCCCTCTGGAAATTCATGATCCAGCACCTCATCGGTGAAGCACAGGGGATGCGCAGCACCGCTGTATTTGGATGTGTCATGGCATGTTGTCGATGGTTGTTGTGTTCGGTATCGATTCCAAGCTGGTATTCGATCGGTACGATCAGTTTGGTGGCTGTGATCCTGCGCCGGAGCATGTTTTCTAGATCCGTAAATGGACCTGGTCACACCGGCTTTTTTGTCCAGAAGCTCACATAAATCATGTGCTGACTTGTGTGTGGCACCATTAGCCACCCTGTCGCATCCACGGGGTGGTCTATCCGGCTGATCAGCCGTATTGTTTTTCAGCGGAATGGGCTCTATGGCCTCATCGTCGAATTCGGGCAGTAGCTTGCGCTTTGGGTAGCTCTTTGTGTGGCGATCGTTGCCATATTTTTCTTCAGCGTCAAGCACTTTGTTCCATCTGTGGTTGAGCGTATCCTGCGCGGCCCTAAGCCTTTGCTTCTTCTTCTTCAAGCCCCTCGCCGTGGCAATAAGCCTTCGATGGAGGTTCTCTTGTTCCAAGTATTTTTCCGGGATGTTAAGTGCATCGTCGTCCGGACTATTCTCCTCTTCGGAGATAGGTTGATGAGTTTTACCCTCGGGATCGCCGTCATCGGACATCAGCTCCAGACTGTGTTCATCATCCCCTGGCTTATCCTGCTCCATCACTGGGTCCGTGGGGTCGTTGTTTCCTTTGGAGTCGACCGTGGTGTTGTTCTTTCTTGCGCTGTCATCGCTGTTTTTGCTGTGGCGGGATTTAGGGCAGCGCCTACGTCGTCGCTTTGGTTTCTGCTAGAGGGGTTTATCCTCTGTTGCATCCTTCCGTTCCTCGCTGTTGTTTTCTTTGGGTGTATCCACCATATATACATCGTATGATGAGGTGGCTGTCCAGCGCCCCGTGGGCCGTAGTTCCTGTTCATCTCCAGCATAATCGTCCATACCGTCGATGTCTTCGGAGTGGAAATCGAGCATGTCGGTTAAGTCATCGACAGTGGCTATTAAGTGGGTGGTGGGTGGGGAACGAATTTCCTCGTCGTCCGCTTCCCACTCAAGCCGTACATAGTTCGGCCAAGAATCTCCTAACAAGGAGAGAGATCTTAATGAATTTAGTACATTACCTAAGGGCGAGTGCTGAAAAATATCCGCGCAGGTGAACTCCATGACCGGTGCCCAATCAGATTCAATAGGCACGAGCGTACGCGGTTCGGATTCCGTAGCCGGAGACGAGTTCGAGGGTCCGATGATACCGGCCTCAGAGGAGGTGGGATCAGTGTTCGGCTCCAAGGCCGATGAATGTGCAGCCTCCATGGAGGAGTCCATCCACCTGTCCTCGGATGGCACAATCTTCTCCGGATTGAGTCCCGGAGCAGCCGCAGGCGCGATCCCCTGAATACTGTCTGACGGCAGATCTAAATCATGCTCGTCGAGACTGTTCGGCGCACCTGACACGGGGTCGAATCCGTCAAAGATCAAGTCTCCGCGGATGTCGGCAGTGTAGTTCAAGCTTCCAAACCTGACCTGATGGCCAGGGGCATAGCTATCGATCTGCTCCAGATGGCCAAGCGAGTTGGCCCGCAGTACAAGGCCGCCGAATACGAAGATCTTTCCGGGGAGGAAACCTCCCCCCTAGATCGCGTCGTTGAAGACGATTGAAGGAGCCATCTAGCCTTATTGCGGTGACACACTGGAACTCTCAATGAAAGCACCAATGTTGGTGTCAAACTGGCGGATCTCGGGTAGGGGGCCCCGAACTGTGCGTCTAAGGCTAATGGTAATAGGAGGCGGGGGACACGATGTTTACCCAGGTTCGGGCCCTCTCGATGGAGGTAATACCCTACTTCCTGCTTGATTGATGTTGATGATATGAGTATTACAAGAGTTGATCTACCGCGAGATCGTAGAGGCTAAACCCTAGAAGCTAGCCTATGATATGATTTGTTGTTGTCCTACAGACTAAACCCTCCGGTTTATATAGACACCGGAGGGGGCTAGGGTTACACAGAGTCAGTTATAGAGAAGGAGATCTACACATCCGAATTGCCAAGCTTGCCTTCCATGCAAAGGAGAGTCCCATCCGGACACGGGACAAAGTCTTCAATCTTGTATCTTCATAGTCCAATAGTACGACCAAAGTATATAGTCCGGCTATCCAAGGACCCCTTAATCCCGGACTCCCTCACCTGCCCCTAGGTCCGCCAGCATTTTGGAGCCGTTGAAGTGCATGAATCAGTTGGAATATGTGCCGTACTCTTTAGGGAGTTCGGCCTCTGTCCATTTGGCGACGGAGTCGGCCATTACTTGAGATTTAATGGCCCGACACGGTTTGTATGATATGTCGAATGGGAGGAGCTCAATGGCCCACTTGGCAATCCAGCCTGTAGCGTTGCGGTTGTTTATTATGTCGTTGAGTGGTACTTCGGAGGCCACCATTATTGAGCACTCTTGAAAGTAATGTCGTAGCTTCCGGGATGCCATGAAGACCGCGTATGCTATTTTTTGATAGTGAGGGTACCGAGATCTGCATGGTGTGAGGATAGTAGATACATAGTATACCGGGTTTTGAAGCGGGAATTTGTGTCCGTCCTCCTCTCGCTCGATGACGAGCACCACACTCACGACTTGGTGTGTGTCCGATATGTATAACAACATGGGTTCGCCGACGTTCCGCACGGCTAGGATTGGGTTGCTCGCTAAAAGAGCCTTTATTTCTTCAAGCTGGCCATTGCCGCGTCCGTCCACTCAAAGTGTTCGGTTCATCGGAGAAGACGATAAAGTGGCAATGTTTTTTCTCCTAATCTGGAGATAAAGCAGCTTAAAGCTGCCATGCATCCAACTAGTTTTTGGACTTGTTTAAGGTCTTTTGGTGTAGCCAACTGTGACAAAGCTCGGATTTTAGCTGGGTTTGCCTCGGTTCCTCTATTGGAAACGATGAAGCCCAAAATCTTTTCAGCGGGAACGCCGAAAACACACTTTTCTGGATTGAGCTTGATGTCGTATGTTTAGAGGTTATCGAATGTGAGAGACAGATCATCTATTAAGGACTCGACGTGTCTGGTTTTGATGACTACGTCATCCACATATGCTTCAACTGTTTTGCCGATTTGTTTTTCCAAGCATGTTTGAATCATGCGCTGATAGGTGGCACCAGCGTTTTTGAGCCCGAAAGGCATAGTGTTGAAGCAGAAAGGCCCGTATGGGGTGATAAATGCCGTTGCGGCTTGATCGGACTCCTTCATCTTGATTTGATGGTATCCGGAGTATGCATCGAGAAAACACAATGAGTCATGTCCTGCAGTAGCGTCGATAATCTGATCAATGTGGGGGAGGGGGATGTGATCCTTAGGGCATGCCTTGTTGAGGTCTTTGAAATCGACACATAGGCGCCAGGATTTATCCTTCTTTGGTACCATCACCAGGTTTGCTAGCCAGTCCGGGTGTTTTGTCTCTCTGATGAACGGCTTCGAGTAACTTGGCTAGCTCCTCCCCCATGGCTTGTCGTTTGGGTTCGGAAAAGCGCCGTTGTGTTTGCTTGACCGACTTATATCCCTTCAGTATGTTTAGGCTATGTTCGGCAAGCCTGCATGGGATTCCTGGCATATCAGAAGGGTGCCAGGTGAATATTTCCCAGTTTTCACGTAGGAACGCCCGCAATGCAGCATCGATCATGGGATCTACCCGCGCCCTGATGGATGCTGTCTTCGTGGTGTCCATTGGGTGGACTTGGAATTTGACTATTTCATTTGCTGGCTTAAAGGGAGTGGACTTGGGTCATTTATCGAGTATCACGTCGTCCCTATCCACCATGGAGCGCAATGCGGTTAATTCTTCGGCTGCGAGGGCTTCAGACAATGCCTCGAGGGCCAAGGCGGCGGTTTTGTTTTCGGCATAGAGTGCTATGTCTGGATCGCTGGCAAGAGTGATGACTCCATTGGGACCGGGCATCTTGAGCTTCATGTACCCGTAATGGGGTATAGCTTGGAAGCTTGCAAATGCATCTCGCCCTAACAAGGCGTGACATCCACTGTTGAAGGAGGCCACTTGAAAGGTTATCTCTTTGGACCGATAACTCTCCGGCGTGCCGAATACCACGTCAAGTGTGATTTTTCCCGCACATCGCGCCTCCCGACTGGGAATAATTCCTCGGAAGGTCGTGCTACTTTGCTCAATACGGCTCCTGTCTATTTCAATTTGTTGAGAGTTTCCTCGTAAATGAGGTTTTGTCCGCTGCCGCCGTCCATGAGCACTTTGGTGAGCCGAAAGCCGTCCATGATCGGACCGAGGACCAATGCAGCAGGTGCCCGGACTGTTCTAAATTGTGGTTCATCACTGGCATTGAAAGTTGTGGCCGTGTCGTTCCAGGGGTTTATTGCTGCAACTTGGCAAACTTCAGCGAGGCCGCGGAGTGCCCTCTTGCGCCTATTGTTTGAGGCGAAAGTCTCGAAGACTGTCAATACTGTAGGGTTGTTGTTTTCCATGGGATGTTGCTCTGCGGTATTTTTGGTGAGGAGATCCTCGCTGCTCTTGGCCACCTGCCGAAGTATCCAACATGCTCTAAGGCTGTGGGTTGGTACGGTATCCGGTGTGGTGTGTATTTTGCATGGCCTATCAAGCCATCCCTCCAGAACGGTTCCGCGCCCTGTAATGGGTTTTGATTTTTTTGTTATTGTATCAGGCGACCTAAGAGGGTACACCCTTTTTGTCCGGACGAGGGGTTTAATGGAAACCGGTGGCTCCCAAGAGGTTGCCTGAGTTTTCCAGGCGCTTTCCATTGCGCAGTACTTCTGTACTATGGTTGTCAAGTCAGCAAAGTGTGATACGTGATGTTGGTTTATGGCATTGAGGATTCCCTCGTCCGAGCAATTTTTGCAAAATGATGAGATTGCGTCTTCATCGCGGCAGTCTTTGATCTTGTCCTTGACAAGGACGAATCTGGCCCAAGAGTGATGGACCATCTCTTGGGACTGCTGTCTGATGTGGGTAAGATTGCTTGTATCTGGGTGGTTGGGTGGATTTAAGTCCGAACCCTGGCCCAATCTAGGATCCGAAGTTTGAGGAATTTCTGAGCTTAACAGTTCAGGATCCGGGATATTGACCAATTTTTTAGCCCACGGTCCGACTCTAGGTTCGGAGTACAGGGCATGTCTGCCCGCCGGCGGGTATACGGCTCGGTGAGCTTGGAAATCCGGACATAGTTCATCCTCAATATAGGGGAAGAGTTGTCGTATTGCTCCTCTAGTACCACTGTCTGATGGGTGATCGGCGGAGATTCAATCTCTCTCTGATCGGGTTTATGCCCAATCCGATCGTAGTCCATAGCGACTCCCAAGGTTGTGATGCGATTCAGGAGTTTGTTTAAAGACGACAACTCTGTCGGATCCATCTGTTCGGAGTATTCTGAGCTAACGCGGAGTCAATTTTCGATGACCTGAGAAGTCATCGTCGGCCCGACGGCCGAACGGGCGGTCATAGTGAAGCTGCCCAGCCGGAGGGTTTAGCCTGAGGCCAGGGCTCCTCCGGAGGTGATGTTGTCCTTGATAACAAGGCGAGCCATCAATCCTATCTTCGACATCACAATGGAACTCTCAATGAAAGCACCAATGTCGGTGTCAAAACCGGCGGATATCGGGTAGGGGGTCCCGAACTGTGCGTCTAAGGCTGATGGTAATAGGAGGCGGGGGACACGATGTTTACCCAGGTTCAGGCCCTCTCTATGGAGGTAATACCCTACTTCCTGCTTGATTGATCTTGATGAATATGAGTATTTCAAGAGTTGATCTACCTCGAGATCATAATGGCTAAACCCTAGAAGCTAGCCTGTGATTATGGTTGTTGTTCTTGTCCCTATGGACTAAACCCTTCGGTTTATTTAGACATTGGAGGGGGCTAGGGTTTACACAAAGTTGGTTACAGAGAAAGGAATCTACATATCCGAATCGCCAAGCTTGCCTTCCACGCAAAGGAGAGTCCCATCCGGACACAGGAAGAAATCTTCGGTCTTGTATCTTCATAGCCCAACAGTCCGGCCCATGTTAATAGTCCAGCTGTCCGAGGACCCCTTAATCCAGGACTCCCTTAGTCGTCAACACTCATAGTTTTGGCCAATTCCGACCCATTTCAGGGACTATTACTCACTGATGACCCACAAGTATAGGGGGTCACAATAGTTTTCGAGGGTAGAGTATTCAACCCAAATTTATTGATTCGACACAAGGGGAGCCAAAGAATATTCTCAAGTATTAGCTGTTGAATTGTGAATTCAACCACACCTGGATAACTTAGTATCTGCAGCAAAGTATTTAGTAGCAAAGTAGTATGGAAGTAACGGTAACGGTAGCAAAAGTAACAGTAGCAGGTTTGTATTAATTGTAATAGTGGCAATAGTAAAGTAACTAAGCAAACAACAATATGTGAAAAGCTCGTAGGCATTGGATAGGTGATGGATAATTATGTCAGATGCAATTCCTCATGTAATAGTTATAACATAGGGTGACACAGAACTAGCTCCAGTTCATCAATGTAATCTAGGCATGTATTCCGAATATAGTCATACGTGCTTATGGAAAAGAACTTGCATGGCATCTTTTGTCCTACCCTCCCGTGGCAGAGGGGTCCTAGTGGAAACTAAGGGATATTAAGGCCTCCTTTTAATAGAGTACAGGACCAAAGCATTAACACTTAGTGAATACATGAACTCCTCAAACTACGGTCATCACCGAGAAGTATCCCGCCTATTGTCACTTCGGGTTTTTGGATCATAACACATAATAGGTGACTATAGACTTGCAAGATAGGATCAAGAACTCACATATATTCATGAAAACATAATAGGTTCAGAACTGAAATCATGGCACTCGGGCCCTAGTGACAAGCATTAAGCATAGCAATGTTATAGCAACATCAATCTCAGAACGTAATGGATATTAAGGATAAAACCCTAACAAAACTAACTCGATTACATGGTCAATCTCATCCAACCCATCATCGTCCAGCAAGCCTACAATGGAATTACTCACGCACGGCAGTGAGCATCATGAAATTGGTGATGGAGGATGGTTGATGATGACGACGGCGACGGATTCTCCACTCCAGAGCCTCGAACGGACTCCAGATCAGCCCTCCCAAGAGAGTTTAGGGCTTGGTAGCGGCTCCGTATTGTAAAACGTGATGAATCATTCTCTTTGGTTTTTTTCTCCATGAAAGCAAATATATGGAGTTGGAGTTGAGGTCGGTGGACGTCCAGGGGGCCCACGAGGCAGGGGGGCACGCACTAGGGGAGGGGGCGCACCCCCACCCTCGTGGACAGGGTGTGGGCCCCCTCATGCTGATTCTTTTGCCAGTATTTTTATTAGTTCTGAAAAGTTGCTCCGTGGATTTCCAGGTCATTCCGAGAACTTTTATTTCTGCACAAAAATAACACCATGGTAGTTCTGCTGAAAGCAGCGTCAGTCCGGGTTAGTTCCATTCAAATCATGCAAGTTAGAGTCCAAAACAAGGGCAAAAGTGTTTGGAAAAGTAGATACGACGGAGATGTATCACTCACTGTTTTGGGGTCCCGGAGGGATTTCCACGGTTAACGGACCCCGTGGTGCATTTACATGTAGGTCATCAACACTCACAAGTTTCGCCAATTTAGGTCCGTTCCGTGCACTATTACTCACCGTTTTGGGGTCCTAGAGTGATTTCCACGATTGACGATCCCCGAGATGCGTTTACGTGTCCATCATCAACACTCATAGTTTTGGCCAATTCTGACCTGTTTCGTGGACTATTACTCACCGTTTTTGGGTCCCAAAGCGATTTCCATAGTTGTTGAACCCCAAGGTGTGCTTACGTGTTGGTCGTCAACACTCACAGTTTTGGCCAATTCTGGCCCGTTTCATGGACTATTACTCACTGTTTTGTGGTCCTGAGTGATTTCCACGATTAACGAACCCCAGGGTGTGTTTACATGCCCGTCATCAACACTCACGGTTTTGGCCGAATCTAGATCGTTTTGTGGACTATTACTCACTGTTTTGGGGTCCTGGAGTGATTTCCACAATTAACGAACCCCGGGGTGCGTTACGTGTCGGCCATCAACAATCGCGGTTTTGTCGATTCTGACCCATTTCATGGACTATTACTCACTGTTTTTGTTGTCCCAAAGTGATTTCCATGGTTGTCGAACCCCAAGGTGTGCTTACGTGTTGGTCAAGACTCGCATTTTGGGCCGATTCTAGCCCGTTTCTTGGATTATTACTCTGTTTTGGGGTCCCAATGTGATTTCCACGATTGACGAACTCCGGGATGTGTTTATGTGTCGGTCATCAACACTCACAATTTTGGCCCATTCTGGTCCGTTTTGTGCACTATTACTCAGCATTTTGGGGCCCCATAGCAATTTCCATGATTGACGATCCTCGGGGTGCGTTTACGTGTCCGTCATCAACACTCACAGTTTTGGCCAATTCTGACCCTTTTCGCGGACTACTACTCACCATTTTGGGGTCCCGGAGCGATTTCCAAAGTTGTTGAACCCAAGGTGCGCTTACGTGTAGGTTATCGACACTCGCAATTTTGGCCGATTCTGGCCTGTTTCATGGACTATTACTCACTCTTTTGGGGCCCCAGAGTGATTACCACGATTGACGAACCCCGAGGTGCGTTTACGTGTCAATCATCAACACTCACAGTTTTGGCCAATTTTGACCCTTTTCGTGGACTATTACACACGTTTTGGGGTCCTGAAGCGATTTCTATAGTTGTTGAACCCCAAGGTGCGCTTACGTGTCGGTCATCAACACTTACCATTTTGGACGATTCATTTGCGTATCATGGACTATTACTCACTGTTTTGGGTTCCTGAGTGATTTCCAGGATTAACGAACCCTGAGGTGTGTTTACGTGTCGGTCATCAACACTCATTGTTTTGACTTATTCTGTCCCAGTTCGTGGAATATTACTCATTGTTTTGTGGCCTCGGAGTGATTTCCATGATTAACGAACCCCGAGGTGCGTTTACGTGTCGGTCATCAACCCTCACAGTTTTGGCCGATTGAGGTCCGATGTGTGCATTATTACTCACCGTTTTGGGGTCTCGAAGTGATTTCGACGATTGACGAAATCCGGGGTGCATTTACTTGTCGGTTATTAACACTCACAATATTTGCCGATTCTGGTCCGTTTCGTGCACTATTACTCAGTGTTTTGGGGTTCTAGAGCGATTTCCATGATTGACAATCCTCTAGGTGCGGTTACGTGTCATCGTCATCACTCACAGTTTTGGCCAATTCTGACCCGTTTCATGGACTATTACTCACTGTTTTGGGGTCCCGGAGTGATTTCCACGATTAACGAACCCCGGGGTGCGTTCACGTGTTTGCCATCAACACTCACAATTTTGGCCGATTCAGGTTCGTTTCGTGCACTATTACTCACCATTTTGGGGGTCCCAGAGCGATTTCCATGATTGATGATCCCCGGGATATGTTTACGTCTCCCTCGTCAACATCACATTTTTGGCCAATTCTGACCCGTTTCGTGGACTATTACTCACCGTTTTTGGGCCCCGAAGCGATTTCCATAGTTGTTGAACCCCAAGGTGCGCTTACGTATCGGTCATCAAAACTCACAGTCTTGACCGATTCTGGCCTGTTTCATGGATAATTACTCACTGTTTTGTGGTCCCGAGTAATTTGCATAGTTAACGAACCCCAGGGTGCGTTTACGTGTCGGTCATCAACACTCACAGTTTTGGCCGATTCTAGCCTGTTTTGTTGACTATTACTCACTGTTTTGGGGTCCTGGAGTGATTTCCACAATTAACGAACCCCGGGGTGCGTTTACATGTCGGTCATCAACACTCGCGGTTTTGTCGATTCTGACCCATTTCATGGACTATTCCTCACTGTTTTTGTGGTCCCAAAGCGATTTCCATGGTTGTCGAACCCCAAGGTGTGCTTACGTGTTGGTTAAGACTCACAATTTGTGCTGATTCTGGCCCGTTTCTTGTATTATTACTCTGTTTTGGGGCCGCAATGTGATTTCAAGGATTGACGAACTCCGGGGTGCGTTTACGTGTCGGTCATCAACACTCACAATTTTGGCCGTTTCTGGTCCGTTTCATGCACTATTACTCAGCATTTTGAGGTCCCATAGCAATTTCCATGATTGACGATCCTCGGGGTGCGTTTACGTGTCCGTCGTCAACACTCACAGTTTTGGCCAATTCTGACACTTTTCGAGGACTTTTACTCACCGTTTTGGGGTCCTAAAGCGATTTCGATAGTTGTTGAACCCCAAGGTGCGCTTACATGTCGGCCATCGACACTCGCAATTTTGGACGAGTCTGGCCCGTTTCATGGACTATTACTCACTGTTTTGGGGCCCCGGAGTGATTACCACGATTGACGAACCCCGAGGTGCGTTTACATGCCGGTCATCAACACTCACAGCTTTGGCCAATTCTGACCCTTTTCATGGACTATTACTCACCGTTTTGGGGTCGTGAAGTGATTTCCATAGTTCTTGAACTCCAAGGTGCGTTTACGTGTCGGAAATCAACACTCACATTTTTGGCCAATTCTGACACTTTTCATGGACTATTACTCACCGTTTTGTGGTCCCGAAGCGATTTCCATAGTTGTTGAACCCCAAGGTGCGCTTACGTGTCGGTCATCAACACTCACAGTTTTGGCTGATTCTGGTGCATTTCATGGACTATGACTCACTTTTTTGGGCTCTCGAGTGATTTCCAGGATTAACGAACCTCGAGGTGCATTTACGTGTCGGTCATAAACACTCATAGGTTTGGCCGATTCTGGCCCATTTCGTGGAATATTACTCACTGTTTTGTGGCCCCGAAGTGATTTCTACGATTAACGAACCCCGTGGTGCGTTTACGTGTCGGTCATCAACACTCACAATTTTGGCCGATTCAGGTCCGTTTCTTGCACTATTACTCAGTGTTTTGGGGTTACAGAGTGGTTTCTATGATTGAGAATCCTCGGGGTGCGTTTACGTGTCGTCGTCATCACTCAAAATTTTGGCCACTTCTCACCCGTTTCATGGACTATTACTCACTGTTTTTGGGCCCCGGAGTGATTACCACGATTGACGAACCCCGGGGTGCGTTTACGTGTCGGTCATCAACCCTCACAATTTGAGCCGATTGAGGTCCATTTCATGCACTATTACACATCATTTTTGGATCCCAGTGCGATTTCCACGATAGACAATCCCCGAGGTACGTTTACGTGTCCGTCGTCAACACTCATAGTTTTGGCCAATTCTGACCCGTTTCATGGACTATTAATCACTGTTTTGGGGTCCCGAAGCGATTTCTATAGTTGTTGAACCCCAAGGTGCGCTTAGGTGTCGATCATCAACACTCACAGTTTTGGCCAATTCTGGCCCGTTTCATGGACTATTATTCACTGTTTTGGGTTCCCGAGTGATTTCCAGGATTAACAAACCCCGAGGTGCGTTTACGTGTCGGTCATCAACACTCATAGTTTTGGCCGATTCTGGCCCATTTTGTGGAATATTACTCACTATTTTGTGGCCCCAGTGTGATTTCCACGATTAATGAACCCCGGGGTGCGTTTGCGTGTCGGTCATCAACACTCACAGTTTTGGCCGATTCAGGTCCGTTTCGTGCACTATTACTCACCGTTTTGGGGTCTCAGAGCGATTTCCACGATTAACTATCCCCGAGATGCGTTTACGTGTCCGTCGTCAACACCCATAGTTTTTGCCAATTCTGACCCGTTTCGTGGACTATTACTCACTGTATTGGGGCCCGGATGCGATTTCCATAGTTGTTGAATCCCAAGGTATGCTTACGTGTCGGTCATGAACACTCACAGTTTTGGCCAATTCTGGCCTGTTTCATGGACTATTACTCACTGTTTTGGGTTCCCGAGTGATTTCCACGATTAACGAACCCCGGGTGCGTTTACGTGTCGGTGATCAACACTCACGATTTTGTCGATTCTGACCCGTTTCATGGACTATTACTCACTATTTTTGTGGTCCAAAGCGATTTCCATGGTCAAGACTCGCAGTTTGGGCCGATTCTGGCCCGTTTCTTGGATTAGTACTCTGTTTTGGGGTCCCGATGTGATTTCCACGATTGACGAACTCCGTGGTGCGTTTACGTGTCGGTCATCAACACTCACAATTTATGCTGATTCTGGTCTGTTTCATGCACTATTACTCAGCGTTTTGGGGTCCTATAGCAATTTCCATGATTGACGATCCCCGAGGTTCATTTACGTGTCTGTCGTCAACACTCACAGCTTTGGCCAATTTTGAACCTTTTCGTGGACTATTACTCACCGTTTTGGGGGCCCGAAACGATTTACATACTTGTTCAACCCCATGGTGCGCTTACGTGTCAGTCATTGACACTCGCAGTTTTAGCCGATTCTGGCCCGTTTCATGGACTATTACTCACTGTTTTGGGGACCCGGAGTGATTTCCACGATTGATGAAACCCGGGGTGCGCTTACATGTCGGTCATCAACACTCACAATTTTAGCCGATTCAGGTCTGTTTTATGCACTATTACTCAGCGTTTTTGGGTCGCAGAGTGTTTTCCACGATTGACGATCCCCGGGGTGCGTTTACGTGTCCGTCATCAACACTCACAGTTTTGGCCAATTCGGACCCGTTTCGTGGACTATTACTCACTGATTTGTGGTCCCGAAGCGATTTCCATAGTTGTTGAACCGCAAGGTGCGCTTACGTGTCGGTCATCAACACTCACAATTTTGGCCAATTCTGGCCCGTTTCATGGACTATTACTCCTATTTTGGGTTCCCGACTGATTTCCACAATTAACGAACCCTGAGGTGCGTTTACGTGTCGGTCATCAACAATCATAGTTTTTTCTGATTCTCGCCTATTTTGTGGAATATTACTCACTGTTTTGTGGCCCCGGAGTGATTGCCACGATTAACGAACCCCGAGGTGCGTTTACGTGCCGATCATCAACAATCTCAATTTTGGCCGATTCAGGTCCGTTTCATGCACTATTACTCACCGTTTAGGGGGCCCTAGAGCGACTTCCACGATTGACCATCCCTGGGATGCGTTTACATGTCTGTCATCAACACTAACAGTTTTGGCCAATTCTGACCCGTTTCGTGGACTACTACTCACCGTTTTTGGGTCCCGAAGCGATTTCCATAGTTTTTGAACCCCAAGGTGCGCTTATGTGTCGGTAATCAACAATCACAGTTTTGGACGATTCTGGCCTGTTTCATGGACTATTACTTACTGTTTTGGGGTCCCGAGTGATTTCCACGATTAAGGAATCTCGATGTGCGTTTACGTGTCGGTCATCGACACTCATAGTTTTGGCCGATTCTAGCACATTTCATTGAATATTACTCACTATTTGTGGTCCCGGAGTGATTTCCACGATTAACGAACCCCGGGGTGCATTTACGTGTCGGTCAACAACACTCACAGTTTTGGCCAATTCTGACCCTTTAGGTCGACTATTACTCACTGTTTTGGGGTCCCGAAGCAATTTCCATAGTAGTTGAACCCCAAGGTGCGCTTACGTGTCGGTCGTCAACACTCACAATGTTGGCCGATTCTGGTCCGTTTCGTGAACTATTACTCAGTGTTTTGGGGTTCCAGAGCGATTTCCATGATTGACGATCCTTGGGGTGCGTTTACGTGTCCGTCATTAACACTCATAGTTTTGGCCAATTCTGACCCTTTTCTTGGACTATTACTCACCGTTTGGGGGTCCCGAAGCGATTTCAATAGTTGTTGAACCCCAAGGTGCGGTTACGTGTCGGTCATCGACATTCGCAATTTTGGCCAATTCTGGCCCGTTTCATGGACTATTACTCACTGTTTTGGGGCCCCAGAGTGATTACCATGATTGACGAACCCCAGGGTGCGTTTACGTGTCGGTCATCAACCCTCACAATTTTAGCCGACTCAGGTCCATTTCGTGCACTATTACTTAGCGTTTTTGGGTCCCACAACGATTTCCATGATTGACGATCCCCGAGGTGCGTTTACGTGTTCGTCGTCAACACTCATAGTTTTTGCCAATTCTGACCCGTTTCGTGGACTATTAATCACTGTTTTGGGGTCCCGAAGCGATTTCCATAGTTGTTGAACCCCAAGATGCGCTTACGTGTCGGTCATCAACACTCATAGTTTTGGCCAATTCTGGCCCGTTTCATGGACTATTATTCACTGTTTTGGGTTCCCGACTGATTTCCAGGACTAACAAACCCCGAGGAGCGTTTACGTGTTGGTCATCAACACTCATAGTTTTCGCCGATTCTGTCCCATTTTGTGGAATATTACTCACTATTTTGTGGCCCCAGTGTGATTTCCACGATTAATGAACCCCGGGGTGCGTTTGCGTGTCGGTCATCAACACTCACAGTTTTGGCCGATTCAGGTCCGTTTCGTGCACTATTACTCACCGTTTTGGGGTCCCAGAGCGATTTCCACGATTGACGTTCCCCGGGATGCGTTTACGTGTCCGTCGTCAACACACATAGTTTTGGCCAATTCTGACCTGTTTTGTAGACTATTACTCACTCTATTGGGGTCCCGATGTGATTTCAATAGTTGTTGAACCCCAAGGTACGATTACGTGTCGGTCATCAACACTCACAGTTTTGGCCAATTCTGGCCTGTTTCATGGACTATTACTCACTATTTTGGGTTCCCGAGTGATTTCCACGATTAACGAACCCTGGGTGCGTTTACGTGTCGGTCATCAACACTCATGGTTTTGTCGATTCTGACCCGTTTCATGGACTATTACTCACTATTTTTGTGGTCCAAAGCGATTTCCATGGTCAAGACTCGTAGTTTGGGCCGATTCTGGCCCGTTTCTTTGATTATTACTCTGTTTTGGGGTCCAGATGTGATTTCCACGATTGACAAACTCCGGGGTGCGTTTACGTGTCGGTCATCAACACTCACAATTTTGGCCAATTCTGGTCCGTTTTGTGCACTATTACTCAACGTTTTGGGGTCCTATAGCAATTTCCATGATTGACGATCTCCGGGGTTCATTGACGTGTCCGTCGTCAACAATCATAGCTTTGGCCAATTCTGAACCTTTTCGTGGACTATTACTCACCGTTTTGAGGTCGCCGTGTGATTTACATAGTTGTTCAACCCCAAGGTGCGCTTACATGTCGGTCATTGACACTCGTAGTTTTAGCCGATTCTGGCCCGTTTCATGGACTATTACTCACTGTTTTGGGGCCCCGGAGTGATTTCCACGATTGACGAAACAGGGGGTGCGTTTACGTGTCGGTCATCAACACTCACAATTTTAGCCGATTCAGGTCCGTTTCATTCACTATTACTCAGTGTTTTTGGGTCCTAGAGCCATTTCCACGATTGACGATCCCTGGGGTGCGTTTACGTGTCCGTCATCAACACTCATAGTTTTGGCCAATTCTGACCCGTTTCGTGGACTATACCTCACTGATCCGTGGTCCCGAAGCGATTTCCATAGTTGTTGAACCTCAAGGTGCGCATATGTGTCGGTCATCAACACTCACAGTTTTGGCCCATTCTGGCCCGTTTCATGGACTATTACTCAATATTTTGCGTTCTCGAGTGATATCCAGGATTAACACACCCTGAGGTGCGTTTACGTGCCGGTCATCAACACTAATAGTTTTGGCCAATTTCGTTGAATATTACTCACTGTTTTATGGCCCCGAAGTGATTGCCATGATTAACGAACACCGGTGTGCGTTTACGTGTCGGTCATCAACAATCTCAATTTTGGCCGATTCAGGTCCGTTTCATGCACTATTACTCACCGTTTAGGGGGTCCCAGAGCGATTTCGATGATTGACGATCCCCGGGATGCGTTTACGTGTCCGTTGTCAATACTCACAGTTTTGGCCAATTCAGACCCGTTTCGTGGACTATTACTCACCGTTTTTGGTTCCGGAAGCAATTTCCATAGTTGTTGAACCCCAAGGTGCGCTTACGTGTTGGTCATCAACACTCAAAGTTTTGGCCGATTCTCGCCCGTTTCATGGACTATTACTTACTGTTTTGGGGTCCCGAGTGATTTCCACGATTAACAAATCCCGATGTGCGTTTACGTGTCGGTCATCAACACTCATAGTTTTGGCCGATTCTGACCCATTTCATTGAATATTACTCACTGATTTGTGGTCCCGGAGTGATTTCCATGATTAACAAACCTCGGGGTGCGTTTACGTGTCGGTCATCAGCACTCACAGTTTTGGCCAATTCTGACCCTTTTCATGGACTATTACTCACCGTTTTTGGGTCCCGAAGCGATTTGCATAGTTGTTGAACCCCAAGGTGCGCATATGTGCCGGTCATCGACACTCGCAGTATTGACCGATTCTGGCCCGTTTCATGGACTATTACTCACTGTTTTGGGGTCCCGGAGTGATTTTCACGATTGACGAACCCCGGGATGTGTCTACGTGTCGGTCATCAACACTCATAGTTTTCGCCGATTCTGGCCCATTTTGTGGAATATTACCCACTATTTTGTGGCCCCGGTGTGATTTCCACAATTAATGAACCCCGGGGTGCGTTTACGTGTCGGTCATCAACACTCATAGTTTTGGCCGATTCAGGTCCGTTTCGTTCACTATTACTCACTGTTTTGGGGTCCCAGAGCGATTTCCACGATTGACGATCCCCGGGATGGGTTTACGTTTCCGTCGTCAACACCTAGAGTTTTGGCCAATTCTGACCCGTTTCGTGGACTATTACTCACTGTATTGGGGTCCCGATGCGATTTCCATAGTTGTTGAACCCCAAGGTATGCTTACGTGTCGGTCATCAACACTCACAGTTTTGGCCAATTCTGGCCCGTTTCATGGACTATTACTCACTGTTTTGGGTTCCCGAGTGATTTCCACGATTAACGAACCCCGGGTGCGTTTACGTGTCGGTCATCAACACTCACAGTTTTGTTGATTCTGACCTGTTTCATGTACTATTACTCACCATTTTTGTGGTCCAAAGCGATTTCCATGGTCAAGACTCGCAGTTTGGGCCGATTCTGGCCCGTTTCTTTGATTATTACTCTGTTTTGGGGTCCCGATGTGATTTCCACGATTGACGAACTCCGTGGTGCGTTTACGTGTCGGTCATCAACACTCACAATTTTGGCCGATTATGGTCCTTTTCGTGCACTATTACTCAGCGTTTTGGGGTCCTATAGCAATTTCCATGATTGACGATCTCCGGGGTTCATTTACGTGTCCGTCGTCAACAATCACAGCTTTGGCCAATTCTGAACCTTTTCGTGGACTATTACTCACTATTTGAGGTCCTGGAATGATTTACATAGTTGTTCAACCCCAAGGTGTGCTTACGTGTCGGTCATTGACGCTTGCAGTTTTAGCCGATTCTTGCCCGTTTCATGGACTATTACTCACTGTTTTGGGGCCCCGGTGTGATTTCCACGATTGACAAAACCCGGGGTGCGTTTACGTGTCGGTCATCAACACTCACAATTTTAGCCGATTCAGGTCCGTTTCATGCACTATTACTCAGTGCTTTTGGGTCCTAGAGCGGTTTTCACGATTGACGATCCCCGGGGTGCGTTTACGTGTCCGTCATCAACACTCATAGTTTTGGCCAATTCTGACCTGTTTCGTGGACTATTACTCAACGATCCGTGGTCCCGAAGCGATTTCCATAGTTGTTGAACCCCAAGGTGCGCTTACGTGTCGTTCATCAACACTCACAGTTTTGGCCAATTCTGACCCTTCTTGTGGACTATTACTCACCGTTTTGGGGTCCCGAAGTGATTTCCATAGTTGTTGAACCCCAAGGTGCGCATACGTGTCGGTCATCAACACTCGCAGGATTGACCGATTCTGGCCCGTTTAATGGACTATTATTCGCTGTTTTGGGGCCCCGGAGTGATTTCCACGATTGACAAACCCCGGGGTGTGTTAGCGTGTCGGTCATCAACACTCACATTTTTAGCCGATTCAGGTCCGCTTGTCTATTACTCAGCGTTTTCGGGTCCCAGAGTGATTTCCACGATTGGCGATCCCCGGGGCGCGTTTACGTGTCTGTCATCAACACTCACAGATTTGGCAAATTCTGACCCGTTTCGTGGACAATTACTCACCGTTTTGGGGTCCAGAAGCGATTTCCATAGTTGTTGAGCCCAAGGTGCACTTACGTGTCGGTCATCAACACTCACAATTTTGGCCAACACTTACAGTGTTGGGTTCCCGAGTGATTTCCAGGATTAACGAACCCCGAGGTGCATTTATGTGTCGGTCATCAACACTCATAGTTTTGGACGGTTCTGGCCCATTTCGTAGAATATTACTCACTGTTTTATGGCCCCGGAGTGATTTCCACGATTAACAAACCCCAGGGTGCGTTCACGTGTTGGTCATCAACACTCACAGTTTTGGCCGATTCAGGTCCGTTCCGTGCAGTATTACTCACCGTTTTGGGGTCCCGAAGTGATTTCCACGATTGACGAACTCCGGGGTGCGTTTACGTGTCGGTCATCAACACTCACAATTTTGTCCGATTCTGGTCCGTTTTGTGCACGATTACTCAGTGTTTCGGGGTTCCAAAGCGCTTTCCATGATTGACAATCCTCGGGGTGCATTGACGTGTCGTCGTCAACACTCACAATTTTGGCCAATTCTGACCCATTTCGTGGACTATTACTCACTGTTTTGGGGTCCTGGAGTGATTTCCACGATTAACGAACCCCGGGGAGTGTTTACGTGTCGGTCAGCAACACTCACAGTTTTGGCCAATTCTGACCCTTTTCGTGGACTATTACTCACCGTTTTGGGGTCCCGAAGCAATTTCCATAGTTGTTTAACCCCAAGGTGCGCTTACGTGTCGGTCGTCGACACTCGCAATATAGGCTGATTCTGGTCCGTTTCATGGACTATTACTCACTATTTTGTGGTCCCGAGTGATTTCCACGATTAACGAACCCCAAGGTGCGCTTACGCGTCGGTCATCAACACTCATAGTTTTGGCCGATTCTAGCCAGTCTTGTGGACTATTACTCATTGTTTTGGGGTCCTGGAGTGATTTCCACGATTAACGAACCCCTGGGTGCGTTTAGGTGTTGGTCATCAACACTTACAATTTTGGCTGATTCTGGTCCGGTTCGTGCACTATTACTTAGCATTTTGGTGTCCCATAGCAATTTCCATGATTGACGATCCCCGGGGTGCGTTTACGTGTCCGTCATCAACACTTATAGTTTTGGCCAATTCTGACCCGTTTCGTGGACTATTACTCACCGTTTTGGGGTCCCGGAGCGATTTCCATAGTTGTTGAACCCCAAGGTGTGCTTACGTGTCGGTCATCGACACTCACAGTTTTGGCCGATTCTGGCCCGTTTCATGGACTATTACTCACTGTTTGGAGGCCCCGGAGTGATTTCCACGATTGACGAACGCTGGGGTGCGTTTACGTGTCGGTCATCAGCACTGAAAATTTTAGCCGATTCAGGTCCGTTTCATGCACTATTACTCGGTGTTTTTGGGTCCCAAAGCGATTTCCACGATTGACGATCCCAGGGTGTGTTTAGGTGTCCGTCATCAACACTCACAGTTTTGGCCAATTCTGACCCGTTTTGTGGACTATTACTCACCGTTTTGGGGCCCCGAAGCGATTTCCGTAGTTGTTTAACCCCAAGGTGCGCTTACATGTCGGTCATCAACACTAACTATTTTGGCCATTATGGCGCGTATCATGGACTATTACTCACTGTTTTGGATTCCCGTGTGATTTCCAGGATTAACGAACCCCGATGTGCGTTTACGTGTCAGTAACAAACACTCATAGTTTTGGCCGATTCTAGCCCGTTTTGTGGACTATTACTCACTGTTTTGGGGTCTCAGAGTGATTTCCAGGAATGACGAACCCTAAGGTGCGCTTATGTGTCGGTCATCAACACTCGCAGTTTTGGCCGATTCTGGCCCGTTTCGTGGACTATTACTCACTGTTTTTGGATCTCGGAGTGATTTCCACGATTGACAAACCCCAAGGCGCGCTTACGTGTCGGTCGTCAACACTCGCGGTTTTGTTGATTCTGACCCATTTCGTGGACTACTATTCACTGTTTTTGTGGTCCCAAAGTGATTTCCATGGTTGTCGAACCCCAAGATGTGCTTACGTGTTGGTCAAGACTCGCAGTTTGGGCCGATTCTGGCCTGTTTCTTGGATTATTATGCTGTTTTGGGGTCCGGATGTGATTTCAACAATTGAGGAACTCTGGGGTGCGTTTACGTGTCGGTCATCAACACTCACAATTCGGGCTGATTCTGGTCCGTTTCATGCAATATTACTTAGTTTTTTGGTGTCCCATAGCAATTTCCATGATTGACGATCCCCGGGGTGTGTTTATGTGTCCGTCGTCAACACTCACAGTTTTGGCCAATTCTGACCCTTTTCGTGGACTATTACTCACCGTTTTGGGGTCCCAGAGTGATTTCCATAGTTTTTGAACCCCAAGGTGTGCTTACGTGTCGGCCATCGACACTCACCGTTTTGGCCGATTCTGGCCCGTTTCATGGACTATTACTCACTGTTTGGGGGCCCCGGAGTGATTTCCACGATTGACGAATGCTGGGGTGCGATTACGTGTCGGTCATCAGCACTGAAAATTTTAGCCGATTCAGGTCCATTTCATGTACTATTACTCAGTGTTTTTGAGACCCAGAGCGATTTCCACGATTGACGATCCCAGGGTGCGTTTACGTGTCCGTCATCAACACTCACAATTTTGGCCAATTCTGACCCGTTTTGTGGACTATTACTCACTGTTTTGGGGTCCCGAAGCGATTTCGATAGTTGTTTAACCCCAAGGTGCGCTTATGTGTCGGTCATCAACACTCATAGTTTTGGTCGATTCTGCCTCGGTTAATGGACTATTACTCACTATTTTGGGGTCCCGAGTGATTTCCACGATTAACGAACCCCGAGGTGCATTTACGTGTCGGTCATCAACACTCATAGTTTTGGCCTACTCTGGCCCATCTCCTTGGATATTACTCACTATTTTGTGGTCCCGGAGTGGTTTCCACGATTAACGAACCCCGGGGTGTGTTTACGTGTCGGTCAGCAACACTCACAGTTTTGGCCAATTCCGACCCTTTTCGTGGACTATTACTCACCGTTTTGGGGTCCCGAAGCAATTTCCATAGTTGTGGAACCCCAATGTGCGCTTACGTGTCGGTCGTCGACACTCGCAATATTGGCTAATTCTGGTCCGTTTCATGGACTATTACTCACTATTTTGTGGTCCCGAGTGATTTCCACGATTAACGAACCCCAAGGTGTGCTTACGCGTCGGTCATCAACACTCATAGTTTTGGCCGATTCTAGCCAGTCTTGTGGACTATTACTCATTGTTTTGGGGTCCTGGAGTGATTTCCACGATTAATGAACCGCTGGGTGCGTTTAGGTGTCGGTCATCAACACTAACAATTTGGGCTGATTCTGGTCCACTTCGTGCACTATTACTTAGCGTTTTGGTGTCCCATAGCAATTTCCATGATTGACGGTCCCCGGGGTGCGTTTACGTGTCCGTCATCAACACTTACAGGTTTGGCCAATTCTGACTCATTTCGTGGACTATTACTCACCATTTTGGGGCCTGAAGCGATTTCCATAGTTGTTTAACCCCAAGGTGCGCTTACGTGTCGGTCATCAACACTCGCTGTTTTGGCCAATTATGGCCCGTTTCATGGACTATTACTCACTGTTTTGGATTCCCGAGTGATTTCCAGGATTAACGAACCCCGAGGTGCGTTTACATGTCAGTAATCAACACTCGCAGTTTTGGCCAATTCTAGCCCATTTTGTGGACTATTACTCACTGTTTTTGGGTCCTGGAGTGATTTCCACGATTAACGAACCCCGGGGCGTTTACGTGTCGGTCATCAACACTCGCGGTTTTGTTGATTCTGACCCATTTCGTGGACTATTATTCACTGTATTTGTGGTCCCAAAGCGATTTCCATGATTGTCGAACCCCAAGGTGTGCTTACGTGTTTGGGCCGATTCTGGCCTTTTTCTTGGATTATTACGCTGTTTTGGGGTCCCGATGTGATTTCAACGATTGAGGAACTCCGGGGTGTATTTACGTGTCGGTCATTAACACTCACAATTTGGGCTGATTCTGGTCCGTTTCATGCAATATTACTCAGCTTTTTGATGTCCCATAGCAATTTCCATGATTGACGATCCCCGGGGTGCGTTTACGTGTCCGTCGTCAACACTCACAGTTTTGGCCAATTCTGACCCTTTTCGTGGACTATTACTCACCGTTTTGGGGTCCCGTAGCGATTTCCATAGTTGTTGAACCCCAAGGTGTGCTTACGTGTCGGTCATCGACACTCACAGTTTTGGCCGATTCTGGCCCGTTTCATGGACTATTACTCACTGTTTGGGGGCCCCGGAGTGAGTTCCACGATTGACGAACGCTTGGGTGCGTTTACGTGTTGGTCATCAACACTGAAAATTTTAGCCGATTCAGGTCCGTTTCATGCACTATTACTCAGTGTTTTTGGGTCCCAGAGCGATTTCCACGATTGACGATCCTAGGGTGCGTTTACGTGTCCGTCATCAACACTCACAATTTTGGCCAATTCTGACCCGTTTTGTGGACTATTACTCACCGTTTTGGGGTCCCGAAGCGCGATTTCCATAGTTGTTTAACCCCAAGGTGCGCTTATGTGTCGCTCATCAGCACTCACTATTTTGGCCAATTATGGCCCGTATCATGGACTATTACTCACTATTTTGGATTCCCGTGTGATTTCCAGGATTAACGAACCCCGAGGTGCGTTTACATGTCAGTAATCAACATTCATAGTTTTGGCCGATTCTAGCCCGTTTTGTGGACTATTACTCACTGTTTTGGGGTCTTGGAGTGATTTCCATGATTAACGAACCCCGGGGTGTGTTTACGTGTCGGTCATCAACACTCGTGATTTTGTCGATTCTGACCCATTTCGTGGAGTATTACTCACTGTTTTTGTGGTCCCATAGCGATTTCCATGGTTGTCGAACCCCAAGGTGTGCTTACGTGTTGGTCAAGACTTGTATTTTGGGCTGATTCTTGCCTGTTTCTTGGATTATTACTCTGTTTTGGGATCCCGATGTGATTTCCAGGATTGACGAACTCCGGGGTGCGTTTACGTGTCGGTCATCAACACTCATAATTTTGGCCGATTCTGGTCCGTTTCATGCACTATTACTCAGCATTTTGGGGTCCGATAGCAATTTCCATGATTGACGAACCACAAGGTGCATTTACGTGTCGGTCATCAACACTCACAATTTTGGCCAATCCTGACCCGTTTCGTGGACTATTACTCACCGTTTGGGGTCCCGAAGCGATTTCCATAGTTGTTGAACCCCAAGGAGCGCTTACGTGTCGGTCATCAACACTCACAATTTTGGCCAATTCTGGCCTGTTTCACAGACTATTACTCACTGTTTTGGGTTCCCGAGTGATTTCCAGGATTAACGAACCCCGAGGTGTGTTTACGTGTCAGTCATCAAAACCAATATATCTGGCCCATTTCGTGGAATATTACCCACTGTTTTGTGGCCCTGGAGTGATTTCCATGATTAACGAATCCGGGGTGCGTTTACGTGTCGGTCATCAACACTCACAATTTTGGCCGATTCAGGTCCGTTTCGTGCACTATTACTCACCGTTTTGGGGTCCCAAAGTCATTTCCACGATTGACGATCTCCGGGATGTGTTTACGTGTCCATCATGAGCACTCATAGTTTTGGACAATTCTGAGCCGTTTCGTGGATTATTACTCACCGTTTTTGGGTCCTGAAGTGATTTCCATAGTTGTTTAAACCCAAGGTGCGCTTATGTGTTGGTCATCAACACTCATAGTTTTGGTCAATTCTGCCCCGGTTAATGGACTATTACTCACTGTTTTGGGGTCCTGAGTGATTTCCATTATTAACGAACCCTGAGGTGCATTTACATGTCGGTCATCAACACTCATAGTTTTGGCCAACTCTGGCCCATTTCATTGGATATTACTCACTATTTTGTGGTCCCGGAGTGATTTCCACGATTAATGAATCCCGAGGTGTGTTTACGTGTCGGTCAGCAACACTAACAGTTTTGGCCAATTCCGACCCTTTTCGTGGACTATTACTCACCGTTTTGGGGTCCCGAAGCAATTTCCATAGTTGTTGAACACCAAGGTGCGCTTACGTGTCGATCGTCGACACTCGCAGTATTGGCCGATTCTGGTCCGCTTCATGGACTATTACTCACTGTTTTGTGGTCCCGAGTGATTTCCACGATTAACGAACCCCAAGGTGCACTTATGTGTCGTGAACACTCATAGTTTTGGCCGATTCTAGCCAGTCTTGTGGACTATTACTCATTGTTTTGGGGTCCTGGAGTGATTTCCACGATTAACGAACCCCTGGGTGCGTTTAGGTGTCGGTCATCAACACTAACAATTTGGGATGATTCTGGTCCGTTTCGTGCACTATTACTTAGCGTTTTGCTGTCCCATAGCAATTTCCATGATTGACGATCCCCGGGGTGCGTTTACGTGTCCGTCATCAACACATACAGTTTTGGCCAATTCTGACCCGTTTCGTGGACTATTAATCACTGTTTTGGGGTCCCGAAGCTATTTCCATAGTTGTTTAACCCCAAGGTGCGCTTACGTGTCGGTCATCAACACTCCTTGTTTTGGCCAATTATGGCCCGTTTCATGGACTACTACTCACTGTTTGGGATTCCCAAGTGATTTCCAGGATTAACGAACCCCGAGGTGCGTTTATGTCTCAGTAATCAACACTCACAATTTTGGCCGATTCTAGCCCGTTTTGTGGACTATTATTCACTGTTTCGGGGTCCTGGAGTGATTTCCACGATTGACGATCGCCGGGATGCGTTTTGGGGTCCCGAGTGATTTCCACGATTAACGAACCCTGAGGTGCATTTATGTGTCGGTTATCAACACTTATAGTTTTGGCCAACTCTGGCCCATTTCGTTGGATATTACTCACTATTTTGTGGTCCCAGAGTGATTTCCACGATTAACGAATCCCGAGGTGTGTTTATGTGTCGGTCAGCAACACTCACAATTTTGGCCAATTCCGACCCATTTCGTGGACTATTACTCACCGTTTTGGGGTCCCAAAGCAATTTCCATAGTTGTTAAACCCCAAGGTGCGCTTACGTGTCGCTCGCCGACACTCGCAGTATTGGCTGATTCTGGTCCGTTTCATGGACTATTACTCACTGTTTTGTGGTGCCTAGTGATTTCCACGATTAACGAACACCATGGTGCGCTTACGTGTCGGTCATCAACGCTCACAGTTTTGGCCGATTCTAGCCACTCTTGTGGACTATTACTCATTGTTTTGGTGTCCTGGAGTGATTTCCACGATTAACGAACCCCTGGGTGCGTTTAGGTGTCGGTCATCAACACTAACAATTTGGGCTGATTCTGGTCCGTTTTGTGCACTATTACTTAGCGTTTTGCTGTCCCATAGCAATTTCCAAGATTGATGATCCCCGGGGTGCGTTTACGTGTCCGTCATCAACACTTACAGTTATGGCCAATTCTGACCCGTTTCGTGGACTATTAATCACTGTTTTGGGGTCCCGAAGCGATTTCCATAGTTGTTTAACCCCAAGGTGCGCTTACGTGTCGGTCATCAACATACCTTGTTTTGGCCAATTATAGCCCGTTTCATGGACTACTACTCACTGTTTTGGATTCCCAAGTGATTTCCAGGATTAACGAACCCCGAGGTGCGTTTACGTGTCAGTAATCAACACTCACAATTTTGGCCGATTCTGGTCCGTTTCATGCACTATTACTCAACGTTTTGGGGTCCCATTGAAATTTCCATGATTGGCGATCCCCGGGGTGCGTTAACGTGTCCGTCGTGAACACTCACAGTTTTGGCCAACGCTAACCCTTTTCGTAGACTACTACTCACCGTTTTGGGGTCCCGGAGCGATTTCCATACTTGTTGAACCCCAAGGTGCGCTTACGTGTCGGTCATCGACACTCGCAGTTTTGGCCGATTCTGGCCCGTTTCATGGACTATTACTCACTGTTTTGGGGCCCCGGAGTGCTTTCCACGATTGACGAACCCCGGGATGCGTTTATGTGTCCGTCATCAGCACTCACAATTTTAGCCGATTCAGGTCCGTTTCGTGCACTATGACTAAGCATTTTTTGGTCCCAGAGCGATTTCCACGATTGATGATCCCCGGGGTGCGTTTACGTGTCCGTCGTCAACACTCACAGTTTTGGCCAATTCCGACCCGTTTCGTGGACTGTTACTCATGGTTTTGGGGTCCTAGAGCAATTTCCATAGTTGTTGAACCCCAAGGTGCGCTTATGTGTCGGTCATGAACACTCACAGTTTTGGCCAATTCTGGCTCGTTTCATGGACTATTGCTCACTATTTTGGGTTCCCGGGTGATTTCCAGGATTAATGAACCCCGAGGTGCGTTTACGTGTCGGTCATCAACACTCATAGTTTTGGCCGATTCTGGCACATTTCATGGAATATTACGCACTGTTTTGTGGCCCTGGAGTGATTTCGACGATTAACGAACCCCGGGATGAGTTTACCTGTCGGTCATCAACACTCACAATTTTGGCCGATTCAGGTTCGTTTCATGCACTATTACTCACCGTTTTCGGGTCCCAGAGCGATTTCCACGATTGACGATCGCCGGGATGCGTTTACGTGTCCGTCGTCAACACTCACAGTTTTGGCCAATTCTGACCCGTTTCGTGGATTATTACTCATTGTTTTTGGGTCCCGAAGCGATTTCCATAGTTGTTGAACCCCAGGGTGTACTTACGTGTCAGTCATCGACACTCATAGTTTTGGCCGATTCTGGCCCGTTTCATGGACTATTACTCATTGTTTTGGGGTCCCGAGTGATTTCCACGATTAACGAACCCCGAGGTGCGTTTACGTGTCGGTCATCAACACTCATAGTTTTGTCCGATTCCAGCCCATTTCATTGAATATTACTCACTGTTTTGTGGTCCCGGAGTGATTTCCATGATTAACGAACCCCGGGGTGCGTTTACGTGTCGGTCATCAACACTCACAGTTTTGGCCAATTCTGACCCTTTTCATGCACTATTACTCACCGTTTTGGGGTCCCGAAGCGATTTCCATAGTTGTTGAACCCCAAGATGCGCTTAGATGTTGATCATCAACACTCATAGGTGCGTTTACGTGTCGGTCATCAACACTCATAGTTTTGGCTGATTCTGGCCCATTTAATGGAATATTACTCACTGTTTTGTGGCCCCGGAGTGATTTCCACGATTAACGAACCCAGGGTGTGTTTACGTGTCGGTCATCAACACTCATAGTTTTGGCCGATTCTGGCCCATTTCATGGAATAGTACTCACTGTTTTGTGGACCTGGAGTGATTTCCACGATTAGCAAACACCGGGGTGCATTTACGTGTCGCTCATCAACACTCACAATTTTGGCCGATTCAGGTCCGTTTCATGCACTATTACTCACCGTTTTGGGGTCCCAAAGCGATTTCCACGATTGACGATCCCCAAGATGCGTTTATGTGTCCGTCATCAACACTCACAGTTTTGACCAATTCTGACACGTTTATGTGTCGGTCATCAACACTCATAGTTTTGGCCAATTCTGTCCCATTATTGAATATTACTCACTGTTTCATGGTCCCGGAGTGATTTCCACGATTAACGAACCCCGGGGTGCGTTTACGTGTCGGTCATCAGCAGTCAAATTTTTGGCCAATTCTGACCCTTTTCGTGGACTATTACTCACCATTTTGGGGTCCCGAAGCGATTTCCATAGTTGTTCAACCCCAAGGTGCGCTTACGTGTCGTTCATGATTTACGTGCTCGTTTCATGAACTATTACTCACTGTTTCGGGGCCCTAGAGTGATTTCCTCGATTGATGAACCTCGGGCTGCGTTTACGTGTCAGTCATCAACATTCACATTTTTAGCCAATTCAGGTCCGTTTCGTCGACTATTAATCAGCGTTTTCGGGTCCCAGAGCGATTTCTAGAATTGACGATCCCAGGGGTGCTTTTATGTGTCCGTAGTGAACACGAACCGTTTTGGCCAATTCTGATCCGTTTCGTGGACTATTACTCACCGTTTTGGGGTCCCGAAGCGATTTCCATAGTTGTTGAACCCCAAGGTGCGTTTACATCTCAATCATCAACATTCACAGTTTTGGCCGATTCTGGCGCATTTCATGGACTATTACTTACTGTTTTGGGTTCCCGATTGATTTCCAGGATTAACGAACCCCGAGGTGCGTTTACGTGTCTGTCATCAACACTCATAGTATTGACCGATTCTGGCCCATTTGGTGGAATATTACTCACTGTTTTGTGGCCCCGGAGTGATTTCCACGATTAACGAACCCTGGGGTGCGTTTACGTGTCGGTCATCAACACTCACAATTTTGGACGATTCATGTCCGTTTCCTGCAGTATTACTCACCGTTTTGGGGTCCCGAAGTGGTTTCCGCAATTGACTAACTCCGGGATGCGTTTACGTGCTGGTCATCAACGCTCACAATTTTGGCAGATTCAGATCCGTTTCGTGCACTATTATCAGTGTTTTGCATTCCAGAGCGATTTCCATGATTGATAATATACGGGGTGCGTTTACGTGTCGTCGTTAACACTCACAATTTTGGCCAATTCTGACCCATTTCGTGGACTATTACCCACTGTTTTGGGGTCCCTGAGTGATTTCCATGATTAACAAACCCTGGGGTGCGTTTATGTGTCGGTCATCAACACTCACAATTTTGGCCAATTCTGACCCGTTTCGTGGACTATTACCCACCGTTTTTGGGTCCCGAAGTGATTTCCATAGTTGTTGAAGCCCAGGGTGCGCTTACGTGTCGGTCATCAACACTCACAGTTTTGGCTGAGTCTGTCCCGTTTCATGGACTATTAGTCACTGTTTTGTGGTCCCGAATGATTTCCATGATTAACGAACCCCAGGGTGCATTTACGTGTCGGTCATCAACACTCACTGTTTTGGGGTCCTGGAGTGAATTCCACGATTAACGAACCTCAGGGTGAGTTTACGTGTCGGTCATCAAGACTCGCGGTTTGTCAATTATGACCCGTTTCATGGACTATTACTCACCGTTTTGGGGTCCCAAAGCGATTTCCATAGTTGTTGAACCCCAAGGTGCGCTTACGGGTCGGTCATCGGGACTCGCTGTTTTGGCCGATTCTGGCCTGTTTCATGGACTATTACTCACTGTTTTGGGGTCCCAGAGTGATCTCCACGATTGATGAACCCTAGGGTGCATTTACGTGTCGGTCATCAACACTCACATTTTTAGCCGATTCAGGTCCGTTTCGTGCACTATTACTCTGCGTTTTCGGGTCCTAGAGCGATTTCCACGATTGACGATCCCGGGGATGCGTTTAGGTGTCCGCCGTGAACACTCACAGTTTTGGCCAATGATGACCCGTTTCGTGGACTATTACCCACCGTTTTTTGGTCCCGAACCGATTTCCATAATTGTTGAAGCCTAGGGTGCGCTTACGTGTCGGTCATCAACACTCACAGTTTTGGCCGAGTCTGTCCTATTTCATGGCCTATTAGTCACTGTTTGGTGGTCCCGAGTGATTTCCATGATTAACGAATCCCAAGCTGTGTTTACGTGTTGGTCATCAACACTCACTGTTTTGGGGTCCTGGAGTGAATTCCACGATTAACGAACCTCGGGGTGCGTTTACGTGTCGGTCATCAAGACTCGCGGTTTGTCAATTATGACCCGTTTCATGGACTATTACTCACCGTTTTGGGGTCCGAAGCGATTTCCATATTTGTTGAACCCCAAGGTGCGCTTACGGGTCGGTCATCGAGACTCGCTATTTTGGCCGATTCTGGCCTGTTTCATGGACTATTACTCACTGTTTTGGGGTCCCAGAGTGATCTCCACGATTGATGAACCCTGGGGTGCATTTACGTGTCGGTCATCAACACTCACATTTTTAGCCGATTCAGGTCAGTTTCGTGCACTATTACTCTGCGTTTTCGGGTCCGAGAGCGATTTCCACGATTGATGATCCCAGGGGTGCGTTTACTGGTCCGTCGTGAACACTCACAGTTTTGCCCAATTCTGACCCGTTTCGTGGACTATTACTCACAGTTATGGGGTCCCGAAGCGATTTCCATAGTTGTTGAACCCCAAGGTGTGCTTACATGTCGGTCATCAACACTCACAGTTTTGGCAGATTCTGACACGTTTCATGGACTATTACTCACTATTTTGGGTTCCCGAGTGATTTCCAAGATTAACGAACCCCAAGGTGCGTTTACGTGTGGGTCATCAACACTCATAGTTTTGGTCGATTCTGGCCCATTTCGTGGAATATTACTCACTTCTTTTGTGGACCCGGAGTGATTTCCACGATTAACGAACCCCGGGGTGCGTTTATGTGTCAGTCATCAACGCTCACAATTTTGGACGATTCATGTCCGTTTCGTGCACTATTACTCAGTGTTTTGGGGTCCCAAAGTGATTTCCATGATTGACAAACTCCGGGGTGCGTTTAGGTGTCGGTCATCAACACTGATAATTTTGGCCGATTCTGGTCTGTTTCGTGCACTATTACTCAGTGTTTTGGGGTTCCAGAGCGATTTCCATGATTGACAATCCTCAGGGTGCGTTTACATGTCGTCGTCAACACTCGCGGTTTTGGCCAATTCTGACCCGTTTCGTGGACTATTACTCACTGTTTTGGGGTCCTGGAGTGATTACCACGATTAACGAACCCCAGGGTGCGTTTACATGTCGGTCATTAACACTCACAATTTTGGTCGTTTCAGGTCTGTTTCATGCACTATTACTCACCTTTTTGGGCCCCAGAGCAATTTCCACGATTGACGATCCTCAGGATGGGTTTACGTGTCCATCGTCAACACCCACAGTTTTGGCCAATTTTGACCCATTTCCTGGACTACTACTCACTGTTTTTTTGTGTCCCGAAGCGATTTCCATAGTTGTTGAACCCCAAGGTGCGCTTACGTGTCGGTCATCAACACTCATAGTTTTGGTCGATTCTGGCCCGTTTTATGGATTATTACTCACTATTTTGGGGTCCCGAGTGATTTCCATTATTAACAAACCCCAGGGTGCAATTACGTGTCGGTCATCAACACTCACAGTTTTGGCCGATTCTAGCCCGTTTTGTGGACCATTACTCACTGTTTTGGGGTCCTGGAGTGATTTCCACGATTAACAAACCCTGGGGTGCATTTACGTGTCGGTGACTATTACTCACTGTTTTTAGGTCCAAATCAATTTCCATAGTTGTCTAACCCCAAGGTATGCTTACGTGTTGGTCAAGACTCGCAGTTTGGGCCGATTCTGGCACGTTTCATGGATTATTCCTCTGTTTTGGGGACCCGATGTGATTTCCACGATTGACGAACTCCGGGGTGCATTTACGTGTCGGTCATCAACACTCACAATTTTGGCCGATTCTAGTCCGTTTCATGCACTATTACTCAGTGTTTTGGGGTCCCATAGAAGTTTCCATGATTGACGATCCCCGGGGCGCGTTGACGTGTTCGTCGTCAACACTCACAGGTTTGGCCAGTGCTGACCCTGTTCGTGGACTATTACTCCCCGTTTTGGGGTCCCGGAGCGATTTCCATAGTTATTGAACCCCAAGGTGCGCTTACATGTCGGTCATCAACACTCGCAGTTTTGGCCGATTCTCGCCCATTTCATGGACTATTACTCACTATTTTGGGGCCCCGGAGTGATTTCCACGATTGACGAACCCCGAAGTGCGTTTATGAGTCGGTCATCAGCACTCACAATTTTAGCCGATTCAGGTCCGTTTCGTGCACAATTACTCAGCATATTTAGGTCCCAGAGCGATTTCCACGATTGACTATCCCTGGGGTGCGTTTACGTGTCCGTCGTCAACACTCACAGTTTTGGCCAGTTTTTATCCGTTTCGTGGACTATTACTCACCATTTTGGGGCCCCGAAGTGATTTCCATAGTTGTTGAACCCCAAGGTGCCCTTACGTTTCTGTCATCAACACTCACAGTTTTGGCCAATTCTGGCCCGTTTCATGGACTATTACTCACTGTTTTGGGTTCCCGAGTGATTTCCAGGATTAATGAACCCCGAGGTGAGTTTACGTGTCGGTCATCAACACTCATAGTTTTGGCCAATTCTGGCCCATTTCATGGAATATTACTCATTGTTTTGGGGTCCGAGAGCGATTTCCACGATTGACGATCCCCGGGATGCGTTTACGTGACCGTTGTCAACACTCACAGTTTTGGCCAATTCTGACCCGTTTTGTGGATTATTACTCACCGTTATCGGGTCCCGAAGCGATTTCCATAGTTGTTGAACCCCAAGGTGCACTTACGTGTCAGTCATCAACACACAGTTTTGGTCGATTCTGGCCCGTTTCCTGGACTATTACTCACTATTTTGTGGTCCCGAGTGATTCCCATGATTAACAAAACCCGAGGTGCGTTTACGTGTCGATCATCGACACTCATAGTTTCGGCCGATTCTGGCCCATTTGATTGAATATTACTCATTGTTTTTTGTTTCCCGAGTGATTTCCACGATTAACGAACCCCGGGTTGCGTTTACGTGTCGGTCATCAACACTCACAGTTTTGGCCAATTCTGACCCTTTTCATGGACTATTACTCACCGTTTTGGGGTCCCGAAGCGATTTCCATAGTTGTTTAACCCCAAGGTGTGCTTACGTGTCGGTCATCAACACTCATAGTTTTTGCCGATTCTAACCCATTTTGTCGAATATTACTCACTGTTTTCGGGCCCTGGAGTAATTTCCACGATTAAGGAACTCCGGGGTGCGTTTACGTGTCGGTCATCAACAGTCGCGGTTTTGTCAATTTTGACCCATTTTGTGGACTATTACTCACTGTTTTTGTGTTCCCAAAGCGATTTCCATGGGTGTCGAACCCCAAGTTGTGCTTACGTGTTGGTCAAGACTCGCAGTTTGGGCCGATTCTGTCCTGTTTCTTTGATTATTACTTTGTTTTGGGGTCCCGATGTGATTTCCATGATTGACGAACTCGGGGGTGCGTTTACGTGTCAGTCATCACCACTCACAATTTTGGACGATTCTGGTCCGTTTCGTGCACTATTACTCAGTGTTTTGGGGTCCCATAGCAATTTCCATGATTGACGATCCCCGGGGTGCGTTTACGTGTCCGTCGTCAACACTCACAATTTTGGCCAATTCTGACCCTTTTCGTGGACTATTACTCACAGTTTTGGGGTCCCGGAGCAATTTCCATGGTTGTTGAACCCCAAGCTGCGCTTACGTGTCGGTCATCAACACCCATAGTTTTTGGCCGATTCTGGCCCGTTTGACGGACTATTACTCACTGTTTTGGGGCCTCGGAGTGATTATCACGATTGACGAACCCCGGGGTGCGTTTATGTGTCGGTCATCAGCACTCTCTATTTTAGCCGATTTAGGTCCGTTTCATGCACTATTACTCAACATTTTTGCGTCCAAGAGCGATTTCCACGATTGACGATCCCCGGGGTGCGTTTACGTGTCCGTCATCAACACTCACAGTTTTGGCCAATTCTGACTCGTTTCGTGGACTATTACTCACCAATTTTGGGTCCCGAAGCGATCTCCATAGTTGTTGAACCCCAAGGTGCGCTTATGTGTCGGTCATCAATACTCATAGTTTTGGCCAATTCTAGCCCGTTTCATGGACTATTACTCATTTTTTTGGGTTCCCGAGTGATTTCCAGGATTAACGAACCCTGAGGTGCGTTTACGTGTCGGTCATCAACACTAATAGTTTTGGCCGATTCTGGCCCATTTCGTGGAATATTACTCACTGTTTTGTGGCCCTGGAGTGATTTCCACGATTAGTGAACCCCGGGGTGCGTTTACGTGTCGGTCATCAGCACCCACAATTTTGGCCGATTCAGGTCCGTTTCATGCACTATTACTCACAGTTTTGGGGTCCCAGAGCGATTTCCACGATTGACGATCCCCGGGATGCATTTTCGTGTCTATCGTCTACACTCATAGTTTTGGCCAATTCCGACCCATTTCATGGACTATTACTCACCGTTTTTGGGCCCCGAAGCAATTTCCGTTGTTGTTGAACCCCAAGGTGCGCTTACGTGTTGGTCATCAACACTTATAGTTTTGGCCGCTTCTGGCCCGCTTCATGGACTATTACTCACTATTTTGGGGTCCCGAGTGATTTCCACGATTAACGAACCCCGAGGTGCGTTTACGTGTCGGTCATCAACACTCATAGTTTTGGTCGATTCTGGCCAATTTCATCGAATATTACTCACTATTTTGTGGCCCTAGAGTGATTTCCATGATTAACGAACCCCAGGGTGCGTTTACGTGTCGGTCATCAACACTCGCGGTTTTGTCGATTCGGACCCATTTCATGGACTATTACTCACTGTTTTTATGGTCCCATAGCGATTTCCATGGTTGTCGAAACACAGGGTGTGCTTACGTGTTGGTCAAGACTCGCAGTTTGGGCCGATTCTGGCCCCATTCCTTGGATTATTACTCTGTTTTGCGGTCCCTATGTGATTTCCACGATTGATGAACTCGGGGGTGCGTTTACGTGTCAGTCATCTCCACTCACAATTTTGGCCGATTCTGGTCCATTTCGTGCACTACTACTCAGCGTTTTGACGTCCCATAGCATTTTCCATGATTGACAATCCCCATGGTGCGTTTACGTGTCCGCCGTCAACACTCACAGTTTTGGCCAATTCTGACCCTTTTCGTGGACTATTACTCACCGTTTTGGGGTCCCAGAGCGATTTCCATGGTTGTTGAACCCCAAGGTGCGCTTACGTGTCGGTACTCAACATTTTTGGGTCCCAAAGCGATTTCCACGATTGACGATCCCCGGGGTGCGTTTACGTGTCCGTCATCAACAGTCATAGTTTTGGCCAATTCTGACCCGTTTCGTGGACTATTACTCACCAATTTGGGGTCCCGGAGCGATTTCCATAGTTGATGAACCCCTAGGTGCGCTTACATGTTGGTCATCAATACTCACAGTTTTGGCGAATTCTAGCCCGTTTCATGGACTATTACTCACTGTTTTGGGTTCCCGAGTGATTTCCAGGATTAACGAACCCAGAGGTGCGTTTACGTGTCGGTCATCAACACTAATAATTTTGGCCGATTCTGGCCCATTTCATGGAATATTACTGACTGTTTTGTGGCCCTAGAGTGATTACCTTTATTAACGAACCCCGGGGTGCGTTTACGTGTCGGTCATCAACACTCACAATTTGGCCGATTCAGGTCCATTTCGTGCACTATTACTCACCGTTTTGGGGTCCGAGAGCGATTTCCACGATTGACGATCCCCGGGATGCGTTTTCATGTCTGTCGTCAACACTCATAGTTTTAGCCAATTCCGAACTGTTTCATGGACTATTACTTGCCGTTTTATGGTCCCGAAGCGATTTCCGTAGTTGTTGAACCCCAAGGTGCGCTTACGTGTCGGTCATCAACACTCACAGTTTTGGCCGCTTCTGGCCCGTTTCATGGACTATTACTCATTGTTTTGGGGTCTCAAGTGATTTCCACGATTAACGAACCCCAAGGTGCGTTTACATGTAGGTCATCAACACTCATAGTTTTGGCCGATTCTGGTCATCAACACTCACTGTTTTGTGGCCCCGGAGTGATTTCCATGATTAAGGAACCCCGGGGTGCGTTTATGTGTCGGTCATCAACACTCGCGGTTTTGGCCAATTCTTGCCCGTTTCATGGACTATTACTCACCGTTTTATGGTCCCAAAGTGATTTCCATGGTTGTTGAACCCCAAGTGTGCTTACGTGTTGGTCGTCAAGACTCGCAGTTTGGATGATTCTGGCTCGTTTCTTGAACTATTTCTCAGTTTTGGGGTCCAGAAGTGATTGTCACGATTGACGAACTCTTGGGCGTGTTTACGTGTCGGTCATCAACACTCACAATTTTGGCCGATTCTGGTCCGTTTCGTGCAGTATTACTCAGTGTTTTGGGTTTCCAGAGAGATTTCCATGATTGACGATCCTCGGGGTGTGTTTACGTGCCCGTCGTCAACACTCACAGTTTTGGCCAACTCTGACCCGTTTTGTGGACTATTACTCACTATTTTGGGGTCCCGTAGTGATTTCCACGATCGATGAACACCTGGGTGCGTTTATGTGCCGGTCATCAACAATCATAGTTTTGGCCGATTCTGGCCCATTTCTTGGACTATTACTCACTATTTTGGGGTCCCGGAGCGATTTCCATGATTGACGAACCTCCGGGTGCGTTTACGTGTCGGTCATCAACACTCGCGGGTTTTGTCGATTCTAGCCCTTTTCGTGGACTATTTCCCACCGTTTTGGGGTCCCAAAGCGATTGTCGGCGCCAAAACCGGCGGTTCTCGGGTAGGGGGTCCCGAACTGTACGTCTTAGGATCATTGGTAACATGAACACGGGATTTTACCCAGCTTCGGGCTCTCTTGATGAGATAATACCCTACATGCCGCTTGACTGACTATAGTGAGTATAGGGGTTACAAGAGTTGATTTACCTCGAGATCATATGTTGTGTTCTAAACCCTAGAGGTATGATGAGTAATGTCATAATGATCTATCGACGAGCCTGGCCTCGGTTTATATAATGTACCAGAGGCCTAGGATAACAAGAGTCCTAGCCGAATATGCCGGTGGGGAGGAGTCCTTGTCTTGATCACTAAGTCTTGTGGAATCTTCCTTGTATCCGACAACTGTCTGAACTGGCCCATGAGTATACGTCCATGGGGGTCCTCAGCCCAATCTAACTGATCGGGAGACGACATGGTGAATACCCCCTAGTCCAGGACACCGTCAGCGATTTCCATGGTTTTCAAACCCCAAGGTGTACTTCCGTGTTGGTCGTCAAGACTCGCAGTTTGGGCCGATTCTGGCTCGTTTCTTGGACTATTACTCAGTTTTAGGGTCCCGAAGTGATTTCCACGATTGACGAACTGCGGGGTGCGTTTACGTGTTGGTCATCAACACTCACAATTTTCGTGCACTATTACTCACCATTTTGGGGTCCCAGAGCGATTCCATGATTGACGATCCCCAGGGTGCGTTTACATGTCCGTCGTCAACACTCAAAGTTATGGACAATTCTGACCTGTTTCATGGACTATTACTCACCGTTTTGGGGTCCCGAAGCGATTTCCATAATTAATGAACCCCAAGGTGCGCATACGTGTCGGCCATGAACACTCACAGATCTGGACGATTCTGGCCCGTTTCAAAGACTATTACTCACTGTTTTGGGGTCCCGTGTGATTTCCTCGATTAACAAAACGCGAGGTGCTTTACGTGTCGGTCATCAACACTCATAGTTTTGGCCGATTCTGGCCCATTTCATTGTATATTACTCACTGCTTTGTAGTCCCGGAATGATTTCTACGATTAATGAACCCCCGGGTGTGTTTATGTGTCGGTCATCAACACTCGCGGTTTTTGTCGAATCTGACCCGTTTCGTGGACTATTACTCATCGTTTTGTGGTCCCAAAGCGATTTCCATGGTTATCAAACCCCGAGGTGTGCGTTTACCTGTCGGTCGTCAAGACTCACAATTCTGGCTGATTCTGGTCTGTTTCGTGCACTATTACTCACCGTTTTGTGGCCCCGGAGCGATTTCCACAATTGACGCTACCCGGTGTGCGTTTACGTATCCGTCGTCAACACTCAAAGTTTTGTCCAATTCTGACCTATTTCTTGGACTATTACTCACCGTTTTGGGGTCCCAGGGCTATTTCCATAGTTGTTGAACCCCAATGTGCGCTTACGTGTCGGTCATCAACACTCACAGTTTTGGTCGATTATGGCCCGTTTCATGGACTATTACTCACTGTTTTGGCGTGCCGAGTGATTTCCATGATTAACGAACCCCGAGGTTCTTACGTGTCGGTCATAAACACTCATAGTTTTGGCCAATTCTGGCCCATTTCATGGAATATTAGTCACTGTTTTGTGGTCCTGGAGTGATTTCCACGATTAACGAACCCCGGGGTGCGTTTACGTGCCGGTCATCAACACTCGCGGTTTTTTTCGATTCTGACCCATTTCGTGTACTATTACTCACCGTTATGTGGTACCAAAGCGATTTACATGGTTGTTGGACCCCAAGTTGTGCTTACATGTTGGTCGTCAAGACTCGCAGTTTGGGCCGATTCTGGCCCGTATATGGACTATTACTCAATGTTTTGGGGTCCCGGAGTGATTTCCATGATTGACGAACCCTGATGTGCGTTTACGTGTCGGTCATCAAGACTCGCATTTTTTGTCAATTCTGACCCGTTTCATGGACTATTACTCACCGTTTTGGGGTCCCAAAGCGATTTCCATGGTTGTTGATGCCCAAGGTGCGCTTACGTGTCGGTCATCAACAATCGCACTTTTGGCCGATTCTGGTCCGTTTCTTGGACTATTACCCACTGTTTTGGGGTCCCGGAGTGATTTCCACGATTGACGAACCCCGGTGTGCATTTACGTGTCGGTCATCAACACTCGCGGTTTTTGTCGATTCTGACCCATTTCGTGGAGTATTACTCACCATTTTGGGGTCCCAAAGCGATTTCCATGGTTGTCAACCCCCAAGGTGCTTACGTGTCAGTCATCAACAATCGTAGTTTGGGCCGATTCTGGCCCGTTTATTGTACAATTACTCAGTTTTGGGGTCTCGGAGTGATTTCCACGATTGACGAACCCCGAGGTGCGTTGACATGTCGGTCATCAACACTCACAATTTTGGCTGATTCTGGTCCGTTTCGGGCACTATTACTCACCAATTTTGGGTTCCAGAGCGATTTCCACGAGTGACGATCCCCGGGTGCGTTTACGTGTCCGTCGTGAACACTCAAAGTTTTGGCCAATTCTGACATGTTTCATGGACTATTACTCACCGTTGTGGGGTCTCGAAGCGATTTCCATAGTTGTTGAACCCCAAGGTGCGCTTACGTGTCGGTTATCAACACTCATAGATTTGGCCGATTCAGGCCCATTTCATGGACTTTTACTCACTGTTTTGGGGTCCCGAGTGCTTTCCATGATTAACGAACCCAAAGGTGGTTGATGTGTCGGTCATCAATACTCATAGTTTTTGTGATTCTGGACCATTTCAGGGAATATTACTCACTTTTTTGTGGTCACGGAGTGATTTCCACGATTGACGATCCCAGGGGTGCGTTTATGTGTCGGTCATCAACACTCGCGGTTTTTATCGATTCTGGCCCGTTTCATGGACTATTACTCACCGTTTTGTGGGTCCAAAGCGATTTGCATGGTTGTCAAACCCCAAGGCGTGCTCACGTGTTGGTCGTCAAGACTCACAATTTGGGTCGATTCTGGCCCGTATATGGACTACTACTGACTGTCTTGGGGTCCCAGAGTGATTTCCACGATTGACGAACCCTGGTGTGCATTTACATGTCGGTCATCAAGACTCATGTTTTTTGTAGTTTCTGACCCATTTCATGGACTATAACTCATCGTTTTGGGGTCCCAAAGCAATTTCCATGGTTTTCAAACCCCAAGGTGTTTACGTGTCTGTCATCAACAATCATAGTTTGAGCCGATTCTGGCCCGTTTCTTGGACAATTATTCAGTTTTGGGGCCCCGGAGTGATTTCCACGATTGACGAACCCCGAGGTGCATTTATGTGTCGGCCATCAACACTCACAATTCTGGCCGAATTTGGCCCGTTTCGTGCACTATTACTCACCGTTTTGGGGTCCCAGAGCGATTTCCATGATTGACAATCCCCGGGGTGCGTTTACATGTCCGTCGTGAACACTCAAAGTTTTGGCCAATTCTGACCTGTTTCATGGACTATTACTCACCGTTGTGGGGTCCCGAAGCGATTTCCATAGTTGTTGAACTCCAAGGTGCGCTTACGTATCGGTCATCAACACTCACAGTTTTGGCCGATTCTGGTCCATTCGATGGACTATTACTCACTGTTTCGGGGTCTCGAGTGCTTTCCACGATTAACGAACCCCGAGGTGCTTTACGTGTAGGTTATCAACACTCATATTTTTGACCCATTATGTGGAATATTACTCACTGTTTTGTGGTCCTAGAGTGATTTCCACGACTAACGAACCCAGGGGTGCGTTTACATGTCGGTCATCAACACTCGCGGTTTTTGTAGATTCTGGCCCGTTTCGTGGACTATTACTCACCATTTTGTGGTTCCAAAGCGATTTACATGGTTATCGAACCCCAAGGCGTGCTTACATGTTGGTCGTTAAGACTCGCAATTTGGGCCGATTCTGGCCCGTATATGGACTATTACTCACTCTTTTGAGTTCCCAGAGTGATTTCCACGATTGATGAACCCCGGAATGCATTTACATGTCGGTCATCAAGACTAGTGTTTCTTGTCGCTTTTGACCTGTTTCATGGACAATTGCTCACTGTTTTGGGGTCCCAAAGCGATTTCCATGGTTGTTGAACCCTAAGGTGTGCTTATGTGTCGGTCATCAACAATCGCAGTTTTGGCCGATTCTGGCCCGTTTCTTGGACTATTACTTAGTTTTGGGGTCCCGAAGCAATTTCCATAGTTGTTAAACCCCAAGGTGCACTTACTTGTCGGTCATCAACAATTGCAGTTTTGGCCGATTCTGGCCCGTTTCTTGGACTATTACTCACTGTTTTGGGGTCCCGGAGTGATTTCCACGGTTGACGAACCCTGGTGTGCGTCTATGTGTCGGTGATCAACACTCGTGGTTTTTGTCGATTCTGTCCCATTTCATGGAGTATTACTCACCGTTTTGGGGTCCCAAAGCGATTTCCATGGTTGTCAAACCCCAAGGTGCTTACGTGTCAGTCATCAACAATCGCACTTTGGGCCGATTCTTGCCTATTTCTTGGACTATTACTTAGTTTTGGGGTCCTGGAGTGATTTCCACGATTGAGGAACCCCGAGGTGCATTTACGTGCTGGTCATCAACACTCACAATTCTGGCCGATTCTGGTCTGTTTCGTGCACTATTACTCACCGTTTTGGGGTCCCGGAGCGATTTCCATGATTGATGATTCCCAGGATGTGTTTACGTGTCCGTCGTCAGCACTCAAAGTTTTGGCCAATTCTAACCTGTTTCATGGACTATTACTCACCGTTTTGAGGTCCCGGAGCGATTTCCATAGTTGTTGAACCCCAAGGTGCATTTACGTGTCGGTCATCAACACTTGCGGTTTTTGTCGATTCTGATCGTTTTGTGGACTATTACTCACCGTTTTGTGGTCCCAAAGCGATTTCCATGGTTGTCGAACCCCAAGATGTGCTTACGTGTTGGTCGTCAAGACTTGCAGTTTGGGAAAATTTTGGCCCATATATGGACTATTACTCACTGTTTTGGAGTCCCGGAGTGAATTCCACGATTGACAAACCCCGGTGTGCATTTACATGTCGGTCATCAAGACTCGCGGTTTTTTTCAATTCTGACCCGTTTCATGGACTATTACTCGCCGTTTTGGGGTCCCAAAGCGATTTCCATGGTTGTTGATCCCCGAGGTGCGCTTATGTGTTAGTCATCAACAATCGCAGTTTTGGCCGATTCAGGCCCGTTTGTTGGACTATTACTTAGTTTTGTGGTCCCAAAGCGATTCCCATAGTTGTTGAACCCCAAGGTGGGCTTACGTGTCGGTCATCAACAATCGCAGTTTTGGCCAATTCTGTTCCGTTTCTTGGACTATTACTCACTGTTTTGGGGTCCCGGACTGATTTTCACGATTGACGAACCTCGGTGTGTGTTATGTGTCGTTCATCAACACTCGCGGTTTTTGTCGATTCTGACCCGTTTCATGCACTATTACTCACCGTTTTATGGTCCCAAAGCGATTTCCATGGTTGTCGAACCCCAAGATGTGCTTACGTGTTGGTCGTCAAGACTCGTAATTTGGGCCGATTCTGGCCTGTATATGGACTACTACTCACTGTTTTGGAGTCCCAGAGTGATTTTCATGATTGATAAACCCCGGTGTGCATTTACATGTCGGTCATCAAGACTCGCGGTTTTTGTCGATTTTGACCCGTTTCATGGACTATTACTCACCGTTTTGTGGTTCCAAAGCAATTTCCAGGGTTGTGGAACTCCAAGGTGTGCTTACGTGTTGGTCGTCAAGACTCGCAATTTGGGCCAATTATGGCTCGTATATGGACTATTACTCACTGTTTTGGGGTCCCGGAGTGATTTCGACGATTGACGAACCCCGGTGTGCATATACATGTCGGTCACCAAGACTCGTGTTTTTTGTCGTTTCTGACCTATTTCATGGACTATTACTCGGCGTTTTGGGGATCCCAAAGCGATTTCCTGGTTGTTGAACCCCAAGGTGCGCTTATGTGTCGGTCATCAACAATCGCAGTTTTGGCCGATTCTGGACCGTTCCTTGGACTATTACTTAATTTTGGGTCCCGAAGCAATTTCCATAGTTGTTGAACCCCAAGGTGCGCATACGTGTCAGTCATCAACAATCGCAGTTTTGGCCGATTCTGGCCCGTTTCTTGGACAATTATGCAGTTTTGGGGTCCCAGAGTGATTTCCACGATTGACGAACCCCAAGGTGCGTTTACGTGTCGGTCATCAACACTGACAATTTTTGTCGATTCTGGACCATTTTGTGCACTATTGCTCACCATTTTGGGGTCCCAGAGCGATTTCCACGATTGACGATCCCCGGGTTGCGTTTACATGTCCGTCGTCAACACTCAAAGTTTTGGCCAATTGTGACATGTTTCATGGACTATTACTCACCGTTTTAGAGGGTGATTGCTCCTCTCTCCACCCTCCCACCCCCTCCCGGTGACCATGGCAACGCCAATGATCCCCCACCGATCCATCCACCCAAACCCATGTCCTATCCTGAGGATCCATTTGGCGACCCATCATCCATTTCCCATCAACTGGATTTCTCGTTTGGTCATCGTTTTAGAGGTGAGATCCGTAAGTTCTTCTTGTCCTCGGTCAATGCTATCTCTCCATCCCATGGATTCATCATGGTGGTAGCATTTGCACGTTTCTCTTTCCGGCTTGATCCCCGCAATGTGAGTTTGGCGTTTTCAGCATGCACTGGAGGCAACTATATGGATTTTGAGGTATCCCATATTATTGGTAATGTATTCAAGTTCAAGGTTCGTTCCAAAGCAGGGGGTTTTTACTTGGTTCGGAAGATCCTCTTTCATGGCAAGAAATTCAAATGTTATTTCCATCTGTGGAGTGGAGGAGGACCGAATTGGGTTCATGAAGAGAAATGGTGGCATAAGGAAGAAGATAATCAATGGTCTCTGGTCTCACGTAATCGTCGAGGTAAACATTCTTCCCATGTACCAATTAAGAAAGTCTTTCATATAATCCTTGATCTACCTCAGTCTTCTGCTCATTGTCTTGGATCACATAACACCACATCTCATCTCCTCACCGGGGCTAACTCTATCCCGGTTGTTGCAACTCACCCCGCCATGCATGTTCCGATGATCGTGATCATCCCAATATTGTTGCACCAACAACTCTGGCCATGCATGTTCCGATGATCGTGATCATCGCAATATTGTTGCACCAACAACTCTGGCCATGCATAGCGGATCAGTGGTTAACAAGCCTGTTCAAAATTCAAATTATAATACGGATCGTGAGGCCCGTGCTGGGCTTCTTAATGGGTCTAGCCCAGAGCCGAATAACGCAGAAGTTGGAACGTCTAATGTGGCCAAAGGTATTGTTGATCATAGTAATATGTTCTGCCGCAAATGCCTGGGTTACAGTCATACAAGCATTGATTGCAACAATAAAATCACGTGTCGCGCGTGCTACAGGTATAACCATATCGCGAGATTTTGCCACAACAAGAATATCTCCAACTATACTTATCGAGCTAAACAGTCTGCTGATACTTTGACTCATAAAACCCTGCCCCAAGTGCTAGACGCCTCGTCTCCCTCCCACAATCGTCCACCCTCCTCTGCTCCGCCCACCACCTCCGAGATGGCGTGCTACCCATGCAACCCACTCCCCCATCTGCCTCCTGGCACCACCATCATCGTCCCTGGTCTACTCCGTGCTCACCGTGGCTACGTGGTGCTGGGTGGTGAGCCTCCCATGGTTTGCGATGAGTGGTCCATTGCCACACTGACCCCGGAGGTATCTGCTGAAGAATTTCACGGCGCCATTGCTCTGATCTCTAGCTTCCTTGAAGGCCGCGGATGGCTTATCGACTACACCTCCAGATGTGGTATGGGTACTGCTCTAATCCAGTTCACTACTGCCTGCTCCCGCAATACTGCAGTTAGCAATAGTCCGTTTCAGATTGGGGATTCAGTGTTGAGGATTACTGGGCAGGATAGAGGTATCAATTACCGTAGTATTTCATTCACTCATGTTGTATGGATTATGCTGATGAATTATCCTCTGGAGTGCTGGGATGTGGGCGTTGTTAGTCGTACTGTTTCCTCCTATGGCAGATTTTTGATGTGGAATAAAGATCCGAGAGATAAAACAAGGATTATTGTCAAAGTCAGGGTTATGAATGTTGATATTATCCCCATTAGTATTTTTGTTCTCCGTATCTAGATGATGTGGGATACGGGGACTCATGTACATGCCCTACTTATATACTCTCTCGTGAGATGATTGGCCAACAGGGTGGAGATGAAGATCCGCTTCCTCCTGATGGAGGCAACCCTAACCCTCTCCCTCATGTACACGGAGGGTTTTGGCATGATGAGGTGCTTGGTAACATTCCCATGGATCAGGTGGTCATAAACCCTCATAACGAAAATCTTGGTGCTCCATATGAGGATGTGCATGTTGCTCACAATGACCACATGAACCGCATGATAGATCACAACAGCAACTCTGTTTCTGTGATGGGGGAGGCAAATGTCAGTGTGAACCCTCATGTTCATGAGCATGATGGCAGTTCTCCACCTGCACAAGGGCCATATGTCTGTATTGGGCCAGATTTTATTCCTTCGGAACAAAGTAGTCCAGTTCAGAGTGCTCAGGAAGTGGCCAGCCCTGTTTTTATTCCTCATAATATTAACATGGAGTACAATGGCCCTCCTTATTCCAGTGCTTCCAAGAATCAGTCCTGCAATATAGCTGTTGAAGGTTTACCTGAGCATATTAATGTTCTTCAGGAGCTTGTGGGCAATTTGGTTACTAATGCTCAGGATATTATTCCTAAACTAGGTGGAAGCAGAATTTTGAACGCTTGTTGCAAAGCTGTTGATGTTGAAGGATCCAATGGCACAAACAAGAGATGCTTTCTGCAAATCCAAACTGCTCCAGTGCAGCAAGTTCCCTCTAGTTCTGTCAGCCTGGAAGAAATTACTGAACAGAACTTCATAGACACAAGCAAGCCAACTTGTCGGCAGAAAAAGAACAAGATTATTGATGAATCTCTTGTCAGAAGAAGTAATAGGATTGCACTTCTTACTAAAGGTTTCAAAGGCAAACATGATGCTATTGCTGCACAAGTGGTGGCAAGTCTATCCAAGAAGCAGAAGAAGAATGTTGCAGTCAATCTGGGGCCCCAATTTGAAGCTATTGTGGTCAACAATAATGCACCCCCCCTCCAGCGCTACCAATGGCCACTCTGCAGGCCATTGGTATAGGACCATGCAAGATGTCACCTCATGAAGTGTCAAGCAAGGTCCTACAATATGACAGCTCTAATGATTAATCTCAGTATGTGCTCCATGGACCTGGGAGGCTCCCTTAACTGCCATCTCATGGGTTTTATTTTCTTGCGCTTTGTCTACTTTATTCTGTTCAAATACATACGTGCATTAGTTATTATCATGGTTTGTAATAATTCTATCTATTGAACTTCTGCTGTAAGGCTAAAACTGCTTGTGGCACTTGCTGTCAGTACCACCCTAGTTATTTTGCTACAAAGTCTGATACTCAATGTTTCATGATGCATTTTCTATCAAGTATCCAGAGCTTGCCACATTATATCTGCCTATAGAAGTATATGTAGTGTTTTGACCATGTTGTGCTATTTCAGAGTATGACTTTTAATTCTCACAAGCAGTTTGACAATGAATAGACAATGGAATATTCTTAATTGGAATGTTAGAGGCATCAACTCTTCTATCAGAAGGAATGATATTAGACAGAGAGTAGATGAAAGTTCTTGATGTATTATGACTTTTCAAGAAACCAAGAGAGAGCTTTTTGACTCTGCCTATTTAAAAAATTTCTGCCCTATAAGATTAAATCAATTTTGTTTCTCTGCTTCCAATGGAAATTTAGGTGGCCTTATAACTATCTGGAATGGTAATCTATTGAATGGAAAGGTGATCTCTCAAAATTACTTCCAGATCACTATTGAATTCTCCTCCAATATTGCTACCCCCTCTTGGTTTCTTGCAAATGTTTATGGCCCTAACTCTACTGAAGGAAAACAGGAGTTTATTGACTGGATGTCAAATCTCAACATCCAGCAAAATAAACTATGGATGATATTGGGTGATTTTAATTACATAAGAGGTCCTGAGAACAGGAATAAACCTGGTGGAGATCCACATAGTATGATGATCTTCAATAATATCATTACCAACCTTGACTTGGTTGAAGTACCCTTAAAAGGTAAGTCATTCACATGGAGCAATAAGCAGGATCAGCCACTGCTTGAGAAGTTAGATTGGGTATTTACTAGCTCTCATTGGACTACAGCCCACCCCTCCACTATGGCTATCCCTATGGCTAGGATTACCTCAGATCATGTCCCTATAAAGATTCAGATTGACAGCAATATTCCTAAAAGTCAGATATTTAGATTTGAGGAATTTTTTGGATTGAATTTAATGGTTTCATTGAACTAGTTGAGGATCAATGCAAAAACACAGTCTATTTCTCTGATTCTGCTAAGAATATTTGTGCAAAATTCAAAGCACTTAGAAGAGGTTTGAAAAAATGGAGTAAACAATTTTCCCAACTCAGCAAAACCATAGGTAATTGTTATTTCTGTGTGAAAATGCTGGATGGCATTGAAGATCAGAGAGCTCTCTCCACCATGGAATATAATTTCAGGAAAATTCTGATAGCTCATACCAATAAACTTCTAGAGGCAAAAATAATTTATTGGAGGATTAGAGCTAATATCAGATGGGCTAATTTGGGGATGAAAATACTAAATTTTTCCATGCCATTGCCACACAGGCCTTCAAACATAACTACATCACATTTCTTAAGACCTGTGATAACTTATATGTGTATGAGCATGATCATAAAGCAGCTATCTTATGGGCCTCATTTAAGGAAAGAATTGGTACACCTAGTGATACATCTCAAAGTTTTGATATATCCCATCTTGCAATGGATAATAATCTGCAGGACCTAGATAAGCCTTTTTCTTAAGAGGAGATTGCTGATATAATCAAGCAAATGCCCAATGACAGATCTCCAGGCCCTGATGGATTTAATGGTATGTTTATGAAGAAATGCTGGCATATTATCAAGGATAGCTTCTACAAATTCATTGAGGATTTCTATATGGAGATAGCCAATATGGAGCCAATAAATTCTGCTTACATTACCCTCATTCCAAAAAATGATCAACCAGAATCTCCCATTGATTTTAGACCTATATCTTTAGTAAGTATGCCTATTAAGATACTTACTAAACTTCTGGCCAATAGGGTTCAACCTATCATCATTTCTAGGGTTAGCAAACACCAGTATAGTTTTATTAAATCTAGAAATATTTAGGACTTGCATAGAGTTTTGAATACCTGCATATGTGTCACAAATCTAAAACATAAATCATTATCCTCAAAATTGACTATGTCAAAGCATTTGACAAGGTGGAGTATAGTGCAATACTGTTCATGCTAAAGCACATGGGATTTAGTAGCAAATGGATCAGGTGAGTTAAAATGATTTTGTCCTCAGCTACATCTTCAGTTGTGCTTAATGGAGTACCTGGTAAAACTAAACACTGCAAGTGTGGTGTCAGGCAGGGAGACCCATTCTCCCCCCCCCTCTTATATGTCTTGGTTGGGGAGCTATTGCAAATTTTGGTTAATGAGGCATGGAAGAATGATTTCCTAAAACATCCCATTGATAGTGCTTTCACAGAAAGCTACCCTATTATATAATATGCAGATGATACCCTTATCATTTTGCCAGCCTGTGAGGACCAGATAATTAGTTTCATGATCATTCTAGAGTCCTTCTCAAAATTTACTGGTTTAGTGGTAAACTTCAATAAAACTTCTCTGGTGCCCATAAACATCTCTGATGACAGGGCACAACAACTAGCCAGCATTTTGAATTGTAAGAAAGAATCTATGTCTTTCACCTATTTGGGATTGCCTATGGGTTCTTCTAGGCCAAAAATTGAAGATCTGATGCCTAGGGTTTCTAGACTGGACCCTAGGTTATCCGGTATTTCCTCCATGATGACATACCCTGGTAGGCTCATACATCTGAAAGCAATCATATCCGCTCTTCCAATCTTTGCAATGTGTTGCATCATAGTACCTTTCACCATCTTTGATCATTTTGAAAAGTCTGTAAGAAGCTTTCTATGGTATGGAAAAGGTATAAATAAGAGTGGGAAATGTCTTGTCAAATGGGAGAATGTTTTCCTTCCAAAAAAGGTTGGTGGTTTAGGTGTCCTTGACCTCAGAGTACAAAATAAAGCTCTGCATACTAAATTCTTATACAAATTCTTCAACAGAGTTGACACTCCTTGGGTTAAGTTAATATGGAATACATATTATGCTAATGGTGATCTTCCCTTACAACTAAGGTTGGTTCATTCTGGTGGAGAGACTGTTGTTCCATCCTTTAAAGCTTTAAACAAATGGCAGTTTGCAGTGCAGGAAAGGGAGACTCTATTGCCTTGTGGCCTGACAAATGGGCTAATGATACCCTAGAGCACTCAACGCCCCACCTGCTCTCATTTCTAAGAATGGGAATACTACTCTAGCGCAAGCAACTAATCTGGATTATGATAGTTTCTATGATATGTTCTATCTTCCTATGTCTTCCACTGCTGTGCAACAGAGCAATGTGTTAAGAGAATTGATAAATAACAGAACTGGACTTCTTACTGATGATACATGGCAATTCTACTAGGGTGGTACAAAGTATTCTAATAGAAGGATTTATCTGGAATATATTGGTAATCCACCCAATGCTCACAAGCCTTTTCAGTGGACCTGGAAATCTTGCTCACTTCCTAAGCAATTCCTTTTCTTCTGGTTCCTTCTACAAGATAGACTCAAAACCAGAGATCTCCTTCAGAGGAAGAGTTTCCATATTGAAAACAGCAAATGTGTTCTATGCGATGATGAACCCAATGAGAAATTCTTCCATTTGTTTTTCAGCTATGATTTCAGCCACAATTTCAGGCTATCGATTGGGTTCCAATGGAACACTAACCTAAACTTGATGGAGATGCTTGTGGAAGGGAAGAAGCATAATAACATATGTTGCTTTAATGAATGCCTAATTGCTGGTTGTTGGAGCATTTGGAAAGATAGAAATGGCACCATTTTTGACCAATAGTCCAGGAATATCTATCAATGCATTGCTAGCTTCAAGGAGCATTGTGACATGATCATCAAAAAAGCTAGGCCTAGTTTGAAAGAAGGAATGCAATCCTGGCTAGACTATTTGTGAATAATCTTTGAAATGCTATCATTGTATATGTTGTAAATGTCCTTGATATTAATAGAAAATGAGTTACAGTGGGGACTTTCCCCACTGTTTGTTGCTCAAAAAAAATATTACTCACTGTTCTGGGGTCCCGAAGCGATTTTCATAGTTGTTAAACCCCAAGGTGCGCTTATGTGTCGGTCATCAACACTCACAGTTTTGGCCGACTCTGGCCCGTTTCATGGACTATTACTCACTGTTTTGGGGTCCCGAGTGATCTCCACGATTAACGAACCCCAAGTGTGTTTACGATTCGGTCATCAACACTCACAACTTTGGCAATTTCTGGTCCGTTTCATGCACTATTACTCACCGTTTTGGGGTCCCGGGGCGATTTGCACGATTGACGATCCCCGGGGTGCGTTTACGTGTCCATCGTCAACACCCATAGATTTGGCCAATTCTGACCTGTTTCATGGACTATTACTCACCGTTTTGGGGTCCCGAAGCGATTTCCATAGTTGTTGAACCCCAAGGTGCACTTACGTGTCGGTCATTAACACTCGCAGTTTTTGCCGATTCTAGCCCGTTTCATGACCTATTACTCACTGTTTTCGGGGTCCCGAGTGATTTCCACGATTAATGAACCCCGAGGTGCGTTTACATGTCGGTCATCAATACTCATTGTTTTGGCCGATTCTGGCCCATTTCATGGAATATTACTCACTGTATTGTGGTCCGAGAGTGAATTCCATGATTAACGAACCCCGGGGTGCGGTTACGTGTCGGTCATCAACACTCGCGGTTTTGGCCGATTCCGGCCCGTTTTGTGGACTATTACTCACCGTTTTTTGGTCTCAATGCGATTTCCATGGTTATCGAACCCCAAGTTGTGCTAACGCGTTGGTCGTCAAGATCTACTTTGGAGTATTCGGAGAAGGAACCCGACTTGCAAGGCCGAAGACAATCTGCGCGCCGTACACAATCGTCATTGAAGCCTGGTTCAGGGGCTACTGAGGGAGTCTTGGATTAAGAGGTCCTCACACAGCCGGACTATATACTTTAGTCGGACTGTTGGACTATGAAGATACAAGATAGAAGACTTCGTCCCATGTCTGGGTGGGACTCTCCTTTACGTGGAAGGCAAGCTTGGCGATTTGGATATGTAGATCCCCATCTCTGTAGCCGACACTGTGTAACCCTAGCCCCCTCCGGTGTTTATATAAACCAGAGGGTTAAGTCTGTAGGACAAGAACAATCATAATCATAGGCTAGCTTCTAGGGTTAGCCTCTACGATCTCGTGGTAGATCAACTCTAGTAATACTCATATCATCAAGATCAATCAAGCAGGAAGTAGGGTATTACCTCCATAGAGAGGGCCCAAACCTGGGTAAACATCGTGTCCCCCGCCTCATGTTACCATTAGCCTTAGACGCACAGTTCGGGACCCCTACCTGAGATCCGCTGGTTTTGACATCGACATTGGTGCTTTCATTGAGAGTTCCACTATGTCGTCATCATAAGGCTTGATGGCTCTGAGGGAGTCCTGGATTAGGGGGTGTTGGTGTTAAAACCGGTGGATCTCGGGTAGGTGGTCCCGAACTGTGCGTCTAGGGCTAATGGTAACAGGAGGCGGGGGACATGATGTTTACCCAAGTTCGGGCCCTCGCGATGGAGGTAATACCCTACTTCCTGCTTGATTGATCTTGATGATATGAGTATTAATAGATTTGGTATACCACGAGATCGTAGAGGCTAAACCCTAGAAGCTAGCCTATGATATGATTGTTGTTGTCCTATGGACTAAACCCTCCGGTTTATATAGACACCGGAGGGGGCTAGGGTTACACAGAGTCGGTTACAGAGAAGGATATCTACACATCTGAATTGCCAAGCTTGCCCTCCATGCAAAGGAGAGTCCCATCCAGACACGGGACGAAGTCTTCAATCTTGTATCTTCATAGTCCAATAGTCCGGCCAAAGTATATAGTCCGAATGTCCGAGGACCCCTTAATCCCGGACTCCCTTAGTAGCCCGTGAACTAGGCTTCAATGATGATGAGTCCGACGCGCAGATTGTCTTTGTCATTGCAAGGCGGGTTCCTTCTCCGAATACTCCATAGAAGATTTTGAACACGAGAGTCGTGTCCGGCTCTGCAAAACAAATTCCACATACCATCGTAGAGAGAACAATATTCCACAAATCTAATCTGCTGACCACTTTTCATAGTGTGACATCACGCCATGGCCCAGTTATTATTTGAACCGTTTTTCACAACCAGCTACTGCACATATTGCGAGGCGGTTTGCTTGGCACGTCTTGTCGAAGCAGAGATCGTGTCCCCTTACTGCGGGATTCTCATCAATACAGGTGTGGGTAGCCCAACCGTGTGTGTTAATATGACTCCTTGATTTTAGGCGGGTTCCAAATGGTCATGCGGGGGACGCTTGATATTCATCACCTTTATAAAGGGATCAAGGCATGTCCTTCTCTTCCCATGCTCGATCCTTCCTCTTCCCCCTACCTCGAGTTCTAACACCCGAGGCTCAAGTTTAGGTGCTTCGGACCTTCAATCATGATCGGATCCAACCTTCAAGGCCGGTGGATGTCTCCCCTGTCACAGAGGAGGACATGAAGAAGCTTAGGGGAGCAAGGTATCTAACCGCCGACATCCTGCATAGGCTGCCTGCTCAAGGGCAGGTCATCCCGACTCCCAAACCCAACGAGAGTGTTGTATTTGTTTCCCACTTCCTCCGAGGGCTACGCTTTAGTCTTGATCCCTTCATTAGAGGGCTCATGTTTTATTACGGGCTAGATTTTCATGATCTAGCTCCAGACACCATTCTTCACATCTCGTCGTTTATCGTCGTGTGTGAAGCCTTCCTCCGCATTACCCCACACTTCGGTTTATGGCTTAAGACCTTCAATGTGAAGCCTAAGATGATCGATGGGCATCACACGGAGTGTGGAGGTGCTATAATAAGCAAAGGCGCCGACGCCCTATGGCCACAGGGTTCCTTCCCGGAGGTGTCCGACTTATGGCAACGGGAGTGGTTCTACATCACCGCTCCTTGAGGCACAAAGTGGGCGGCCGCCCCTGCCTTCCGCTCAGGCCCTCCGCCTCAACTGGCATCATGGGTCTACAAGGGACTGGACTGGGGGCCTGCTAATGACGTAGAGACATTGCAGAGCCGCATTCGGGATCTTCTTGAGAGGGATGTCAACCTCATCAAAATAACTCAAGTAATGCTAGTTCACCCGGTCCTGCCGTGCAAACGTCAACCTCTCCGGATGTGGGAGTTCAACCCAGAAGGACTGCGAACTATTCAGCGCTTCCTCGGCATGACGCTCTAAGGGATGTATCGGTTATTCTTCGAATCATGAATAAAGTGTCCGGACACCACCGAGGATGTGGGCTTGAACTGCAATCGTCCCGATGCCCAAGTAAGTAACTATGCCAGCGAACATGCTGTTCATGTTTATCATAACATTATTCTGAGAACTATCCGCGGCCAGGAATGGCTAAGAAAGGCGGAGAGGATAGGTGTCCGGCCCCTCTTCTTGAAGGCTCGCCGATCCCCGTGCTAACCAGGATGCTTGAGCATGCACCTTATCAAGTGCCATCAGGAGAAGATGAATGGAGGCATAGAGAAGCCGAGAGTGGGCTTCACAATTTATACATCCAAACCAGGGGAATTAATGTCTCCACGAAGGAGGATAATAGGGGAGGTGAATCTAAAGTTCCCTCCCCCCGCGGGAAGAAAAGGTCCGCCTCCGAAGACTTGGAAGTGGAGGTGTCCAAACAAGGGAAGAAACCCTCGCCAGGGAGCCCTGCCCCAGAGGGCGTCCTCACCGCGCAGCACCCACAAACAGGCTAGCCCTCCATCGAGCTATAAGTGAATGAGAAGTGCTTTGATAAATATATCCTGCTTTATCTCTGAGAATGATAACCGAGACTTATCTAGCAGTACGGATCATAGCCCCTCTCAATAGAGTTCGTCTTCGGGGGATCTTCTTCTGGAGATGATGGAGAGCAAAACACCTCCTCCTGCCTCCCCGCCTCATGGGGAGGATGACCCTGAGGTGTCATCACAGAGGATTTCTCCTGATCCGCCAGGGCCAGAAGTTAACTCTTCGGCTGCCCGAAGTCCGGAGTATTCGGCTCCCAAGGGGAACAAAAGAAAGAGTCCGGGACCGTCCAGTGCATAGCCGGATACACTGATGGGTCTTTTGGAGCAAGCGGCTATCTCAGAGGTGCATCGTACCCTAATGGGTATGGTAGTTCAGAGGATTTTGTCCGCCAAAAGCGGGTTGAATGAAGCTTTTACTAGCCTGTTGAGAGGCTATGAGGTACGCCAAGTAATATATGTGTATTTTGGACGGTACCGCACACGCTAGGTGTGCTCTGTACAGGTAGTAGCCCCTGAGACTCTGGTTGCCATCCAGAGGTGGGAAACAGAGGATCATAATCCCAGGTAATGACCTCACTGCTTTTATGTGCAGGCGGCTGAAGGTCCGACGGCTGACCAGACTGCTGATTTTGTCGAACTGAAGCGGCACCTTGACGTGGCGGATGCCGACATCGCGGTTGTGAACAAGCGGCTTGACGAGGCCCAGGGTATGTATTTTCGGCTTGTCAGCAAATATTAAGAGGAGCATGATGCTAGTATCTATAATATGTTGTGACTGCAGATGGAGTTGCTATCGTGGAGACCCTTCGGGCGGAGCTTGCCCGAGCCAAGGAGCAAGCCAGGAGAAGTGATGCAGCTGCCCTAAAGGCGGCCGAGGAGTTAAAAGCCGAATAGGCTGCTCATCGCCAAAGCGAAGATAAGATGGCCAAGATGGCTATTGAGCTGAAAGATGCTGCCGACCGCTATGAGCTCCTTGAAAAGGAAAGCCAAGCAAAAGTGGCTGACCTGAAGAAGGCCCTGGACGCAGCCAAGGAAACCCGCTCTGAAATGAGAGGGAGAAGGGAGGAGCTTCGTGAAGCCGGAGATATCATGACTAGGAGGCCCTATTTGTTGCGGATGAAGTTCGGAGATCCAAAGTATGCCCCTCTAGATTAGTTGTGGAGTGCTGCAGACGCGTATGCAGACCTGGCAAAGAGTTCTGCTGATGCGACTGAGTTTTACAAAGATTGGGAAGACCATGAGGCAGAAAGGTTGTTCTGGTCGTAGTTCAGTGCCCCGACGCATCCGCTGCCGTTGAATGAGAGAATGGCCGCATGGGCCGAGCTCCATGGGTTGTCCGGGCTTGCTATGAGATTTATCGTGGATCATCATTGGCCGAAGGGACCAAGGCCGGACAGTTATTTTGGTTTTGTGCAACAATTCCTTGGCGCTGTGTCGCATATTGACGCTGTGAAGAGGTCAATGTGCATAGAGGGTGCGCGGATGGCTCTTGCCCGTGTCAAAACCTATTGGGCAGGGATGGAGGCCACCGGTATTGCAACCCGGGGTCCAGCGGGAGGCTAGGACCCGGCCAAGCACTTTTTTGAAGAAGTCCTAGAAGGCGCCCGTTTAATAGAGGGTCAGTGCTCGAAGAGTACCATGTTCGAGTGACATGTATCTCAATTGTAAAAACAATACTGTTTTAGTTCTAAAGGTTGTGTTTATACTTCTGCCTAAAAGTATTGTAATGCCTGCTGTGCGGCCGTTTATGTATGTATATAACCCGAAAGTTAGCAGTCGTCGGCTTCAGCCCCCACGCATATAATGCGGGGGTGTTCGAAAAAGCGTGTAATCACACTTGATCCAACGTCTTGTTCCATTAAGGAGGTGATAGCGTGGCGAACCAGGCAATCAGACTATATAGCTGTAACACTTTCACTTAGCCATAGGAGTTTGACGGTGGGGCTACTATATAGCCCCTGGTACTTTTGCGTTCATCCGAATACGGTGCGCGTACATACGTGACCGGGAAACCGGTCCTTCGTTAAGGCGGAGGAATCCCGAAGATTCCGCTAGGTCATCGAGTGGTTGACTAGTCTCTCGTTGTATCATGACAGTCAGTTTTTGGCTTTCACTACTGAGGTGGTCATCCGAAATAACCAGGGCACAATAGGAGTAGTTCTGCTTTGGCCGCCTTAGCCGATAAAACGGAACGTAAGGTAGCAAAACCCAGGAGCCGGGCAAACCCAACATTTGAACAAAGACATGATTCGGAGCTGATGCATATGAGGCTAAACTCGCGACGCCGAACACTCCCTATGGTATTCGGACTTTACAACATATACTGGGCTGAGTAACGCCCTCGATAATGAGCCCTGAATTTCCAGATACATGCATGGGTGTGGCGTGCTGAAATGCCAATAACGCCAGCATCCCTCCCGGTTGTGTTAAGTATCCCTAGGGTATGAAGCAACAAAAGACAGTAAAAAAGGTTTACACAGGGTCTTAATCTAAAAAGAAACCTTTGAGCGAGGCCCTGTTGCACGTGTGCGCCTGTGTCTCCGTTGTGCCGTATCCTGGAACGGTGTAGCACGATGATAATCTGTAAGAAAGGAAAACACCAGGTGAAAGACTTCATGCAGAGAGTTGGTTAATCTGAATGAACCATGGAAATGCAATATGTTATTGTATTAATTGGGTCGAGCCGAACTATGGGCCTCTTATTTTTTGCGAGTGGCCCGTAGAACCACAGATGGGGGTATATCTATCAACCCAAGCTCAGGTTCATCTGAGATGTTACATCTAGTGGGGCGCCGCACTCGTCTAACAGTGTCCGTGGTCCTGACGACCGACCATTTATTCTGGTTGGAGGGGCCGCTCAGTGTTCGGCTGCTAGAGCAGCCACATGTTCTTCCGCATGTAAGGAACACTCTGTATTTCCGCTAACTGTGATGACGCCACATGGACCGGGCATCTTGAGTTTAAGGTAGATGTAGTGCGGGATTGCGTTAAAGCGAGCGAAGGCCACTCTTCCCAGTAGTGCATGATAGCCGCTTCAGAATGGAGCAATGTCGAAGATTAATTGTTCGCTTCTGAAGTTGCCGGGAGTACCGAATATAACCTCTAGAACTAGATAGCCCGTGCAACGGGCCTCAACACCTGGTATTACTCCTTTAAAGGTAGTATTACTTTGGATGATTCTTGACGGGTCTATCCCCATTTTGCGGACAGTGTCCTGGTATATCAGGTTAAGACTACTGCCGCCGTCCATAAGGACTCGACTGAGATGGTATCCGTTGATTATTGGGTCGAGCACCAAGGCAGCCGATCCTCCATGTTGGACACTAGTCGGATGATCCCTGCGATCAAAGGTGATCGAGCAGGCCAACCAGGGATTGAATTTGGGGGCGACGGGCTCTACAGCGTATACGTCTCGGAGTGTGCATTTGTGCCTTCTCTTTGGAATGTGAGTTGCATAAATCATGTTCAGTGTTTTGACTTCTGGTGAGAATTTTTTCTGTCCCCCAGTGTTCGGCTAGCGAGGCTCATCCTTGTCTTCACTTGGTGTCTCCCTCCCCTTATGTTCGGCATTTAGCTTGCCGCATGCTTGAAAACCCAGCACTCTCTATGGGTGTGGTTTGCAGGTTTTTCGGGGGTGCCATGAATCTGACATAGCTTGTCTGGAATCTTATTTAGGCTGGACGGTCCATCTATACTGCCTTTAAATGGCTTCTTCCGTTGACCGGGTCGAGAGCCCCTGAATCCGGCATTGACCGTCGTATTATCTGGGCTGTCGTCATTGTTCCGATGCTTGTTTTTATTGCGTCGCGGCTTCCCGTTGCCATCCCTGACTTTGAATGTGCCTGGGTCGCTGGTGCCGCTACGGGCCAACCAGCTATCCTTGCCCGCGCAAAAGCGGGTCATAAGGCTTGTTAGGTCTTGCCATTATCCTTGGCTTTTCTTGGCCGAGGTGTCTAGCGTGCCATTCGTCTTGGATATTATGCTTGAAATCCGCTAAGGCTTTGGCATCCGGAAAGTCGACGATTTGATTCTTCTTGGTGAGAAATCTGTTCCAAAGCTTACGGGCTGACTCTCCGGGTTGTTGGATTATGTGACTTAAATTGTCTGCATCCGGAGGTCGGACATAAGTCCCTTGAAAATTGGCCCTGGAATCATCCTCAAGTTCCTTCCAACTTCCAATTGAGTTTTCGGAAAGGCTTTTCAACTAATGCCGAGCTGGTCCTTTCAACTTGAGGGGCAGGTATTTAAAGGCGTGGAGATCGTCTCCGTGAGCCATATGGATATGAAGGATAAAGTCCTCAATCCAGACCCCAGGGTCTGTTGTTCCGTCATATGCCTCTATATTCACGGATTTAAATCCCTCTGGAAATTCATGATCCAACACCTCATCGGTGAAGCACAGGGGGTGCGCAGCACCCCTTTATTTGGATGTGTCATGGCATGTTGTCGACGATTGTTGTGTTCGATATTGATTCCGAGCTGGTATTCGATTGGTACGATCGTTTTGGTGGCTGTGATCCTACGCCGGAGGACGTTTTCTAGATCCATAAATGGACCTGGCCACACCGGCTTTTTTGTCCGGAAGCTCATGTAAATCGTGTGCTAACTTGTGTGCGGCACCATTAGCCACCCTGTCGTGTACACGGGGTGGTCGGTCCGGCTGATCGGCCGTATTATTTTTTGGCGGAATGGGCTCTATGGCCTCATCGTTGAATTGGAGCTGCAGCTTGCGCTTTGGGTAGCTCTTTGTGTGGCGACCGTCGCCATATTTTTCTTCAGTGTCGAGCATTTTGTTCCATCTGTGGTTGAGCGTATCCTGCGCGGCCTTAAGCCTTTGCTTCTTCTTCTTCAAGCTCCTCGCGGTGGAAATAAGCCTTCGATGGAGGTTCTCTTGTTCCAAGTGTTTTTCCGGGATGTTGAGTGCATCGTCGTCCGGACTGTTCTCCTCTTCGGAGATAGGTTGATGAGTTTTACCCTCGGGATCGCCGTCATTAGACATCGGCTCTGGACTGTGTTCATCATCCCCTGGCTTAGCCTACTCCATCGCTGGGTCCGTGGGGTCGTCGTTTCCTTTGGAGTCGACCGGGGTGTTGTTCTTTCTTGTGTTGTCATCGCTGTTTTTGATGTGGCGGGATTTAGGGCGGCGCCTACATCATCGCTTTGGTTTCTGCTCGAGGGGATTATCCTCTCTTGCGTCCTTCCGTTCCTCGCTGTTATTTTCTTAGGGTGTATCCACCATATATACATTGTATGATGAGGTGGCTATCCAGCGCCGCGTGGGCGGTGGTTCATGTTCATCTCCAGCATCGTCGTCCATATCGTCGATGTCTTCGGAGTCAAAATATAGCATGTCGGTTAAGTCATCGACAATGGCTATTAAGTGGGTGGTGGGTGGGGAACGAATTTCCTCATCGTCCGCTTCCCACTCGACCTGGACATAGTTCGGCCAAGAATCTCCTGACAAGGAGAGAGATCTTAATGAATTTAGCACATCGCCCAAGGGCGAGTGCTAAAAGATATCCGCGGAGGTGAACTCCATGACCGGTGCCCAATCAGATTTGATAGGCACGGGCATACGTGGTTCGGATCCTGTAGCCGGAGACGAGTCCGAGGGTCCGATGATACCGGCCTCATAGGAGGTGCGATCAGTGTCCATCCACCCGTCCTCGGATGGCACAATCTGCTCCGGATTGAGTATCGAAGCAGCCGCAGGCACGATCCCCCGAATACTGTCCGACAACAGATCTAAGTTATGCTCGTCGAGACTGTTCGGCGCACCTGACACGGGGTCGAATCTGTCGAAGATAAAGTCTCCGCGGATGTCAGCATTGTAGTTCAAGCTTCCAAACCTGACCTGATGGCCAGGGGTGTAGCTATCGATCTGCTCCAGATGGCCAAGAGAGTTGGCCCGCAGTACGAAGTCGTCGAATACGAAGATCTGTTCGGGAAGGAAAACCTCCCCCTGGACTGCGTCGTTGAAGATGATTGAAGCATCCATCTAGCCTTATTGCGACGACACAGTGGAACTATGAATGAAAGCACCAATGCCGGTGTCAAAACCGGCGGATCTTGGGTAGGGGTTCCCGAACTGTGCATCTAAGGCTAATGGTAACATGAGGAGGGGGACACGATGTTTACCCAGGTTCGGGCCCTCTCGTGGAGTTAATACCCTACTTCCTGCTTGATTGATCTTGATGATATGAGTATTACAAGAGTTGATCTACCACGAGATCGTAGAGGCTAAACCCTAGAAGCTAGCCTATGATATGATTGTTGTTGTCCTACGGACTAAACCCTCCGGTTTATGTAGACACCGGAGGGGGCTAGGGTTACACAGAGTCGGTTACAGAGAAGGAGATCTACACATCTTAATCTCCAAGCTTGCCTTCCACGCAAAGGAGAGTCCCATCCGGACACGAGACGAAGTCTTCAATCTTGTATCTTCATAGTCTAACAGTCCGGCCAAAGTATATAGTTCGGCTGTCCGAGGATCCCTTAATCCTGGACTCCCTCAGGGGGTCCTCGGACAGCCAGACTATATGCTTATGCCGGACTGTTGGACTATGAAGATACACGAATGAAGACTTCGTCCCGTGTCCGGGTGGGACTCTCCTTTGCGTGGAAGGCAAGCTTGGCGATTCGGATGTGTAGATCTCCTTCTCTGTAACCGACTCTGTGGAACCCTAGCCCCCTCCGGTGTCTATATAAACCGGAGGGTTTAGTCCATAGGACAAGAACAATCATAATCATAGGCTAGCTTCTAGGGTTTAGCCTCTACGATCTCGTGGTAGATCAAATCTAGTAATACTCATATCATCAAGATCAATCAAGCAGGAAGTAGGGTATTACCTCCATAGAGAGGGCGCGAACCTGGGTAAACATCGTGTCCCCCGCCTCCTATTACCATTAGCCTTAGACGCATAGTTCGGGACCCCCTACCCGAGATCTGCCGGTTTTGACACCGACATTGGTGCTTTCATTGAGAGTTCCACTGGGTCGTCATGGTAAGGCTTGATGGCTCCTTAGATCATCCACAATAATGCGATCCATGGTGAGGTTTCCCTCTCTGGATAGATCTTCGTATTTGGCGGCTTCGCACTGCAGGCCAACTCACTCGGCCATCTGGAGCAGATCGATAGCTACGCCCCTGGCCATCAGGTCAGGTTTGGAAGCCTAAACTACACTGCCGACATCCACGGAGACTTGATCTTCGTTGGATTCGAGCCCATGACAGGTACACCGCATGGTCACGATGAGCATGACCTAGATCTGCCGTCGGACTGTGCCCAGGAGACCGCACCTACAGCTGCTCTGGCTCTAAGACCGGAGCAGATCATGCCATCCGGGGACGAGTGGATAGACCCCGCATTGGAGGCCTATGTCATCGGACCCTCGGCCTCGTCTCCGGCCATAGGCTCCGAACCGCGCGCATCCGTGCCCATCAAATCATACTGGGCGCCGATCATGGAGTTTACCTCCGCAGATATCTTTCAGGTCTCGCCCTTTTGCGATGTGCTAACCTCGTTAAAATCTCTCTCTCTCTCTATCTGGAGACTCTTGGCCGAACTATGTCTGGCTTGAGTGGGAAGCGGACGACGAAGAAATTCGTTACCCACCCACCACCCACTTAGTAGCCGCTCTCGACGACTTAACCGACATGCTTGACTTCGACTCCGAAGACATCGACGGTATGGACGACGATGCCGAAGAAGAACAGGAACCACCGCCCACAGGGCGCTGGACAGCCACCTGCCAAGCACTCCGGATGATGCTGAAGACGAAAACAATCCTGCCCTGCCAAGCACTAAGCAAGCCAGACAGGTGGATGGGCAAGCTAGCCCTGAAGAACAGGCAATGGATGGAGACCCGGAGGACGACAATTATATGCCTCTCTCCGAAGATGAGGTGAGCCTCGGCGACGAAGACATTATCGTGCCTGAGGACCCCGTCGAGCAGGAGCGCTTCAAGCCCCGGCTTATAGCCACTGCAAAAAGCCTGAAGAAAAAACAGCAGCAGCTTCAAGCTGATCAAGATCTGCTAACCGATAGACGGACTGAGGTCCTGGCAGCCGAGGAATATAGACTCGAGCGCCAACCAAAAGTTACCCGAAGCGCAGGTTGTTACCTCAATTTGAGGAGGAGGCACTGAGCCTACACTACCAGCGCAGGACGAGGCTGACCGGCCACCTCGTGGCCGAGACAAAGTGGCGTATCAGCCCGCACCCTATCGCCAAACAAATAAAAACACGAAGGCCCGAGGCTACACACGTGACCTGCGAGACGAACTAGAAAACAAAGCAGGACAGTCCAGATCGATCTATGCATCAAGGGGGCGCGCCCCAACGCGTGACAATGACCGCCACACTAGATATTCCAAATACAAATCCGTACGGGCTAAATACAACACACCGGACTCATTCGAGCTGCGTCGTGATATAGCCCGGCATAGGGGCGCCGCACACCCCCTATGCTTCACTGACGAAGTTATGGAACATGAATTCCCAGAAAGGTTTAAGCCCGTTGACATCGAGCCCTACGATGGGACTACAGACCCTGCAATATGGATAGGAGTTTTGCTTCTCCACAGTCATATGGCCCATGGCGACAATTTACACGCTATCAAGTATCTCCCACTAAAACTCAAGTGACCAGCTCGGCATTGGCTGAATAGCTTGCCGGGAAACTCTATCGGAAGTTGGAAGAACCTGGAAGACGCATTCCTAGATAACTTCCAAGGCACCTATGTGCATCCACCGGATGCTGATGATTTAAGTCACATAACCCAATAGCCCGGAGAGTCAGCCAGAAAATTCTGGACTCGGTTCGTAACTAAAAAGAACCAAATTGTCGATTGTCCGGATGCCGAAGCCCTAGCGACCTTTAAGCACAACATCTGTGATGATTGGCTTGCCCGACACCTCGGCCAACAGAAGCCAAAGTTCATGGCAGCCCTCACGACACTCATGACCTGCTTTTGTGCGGGCGAGGATGGCTAGTTGGCTTGTAGGAACAGCACATCTAGAAATCCTGGCACCTCAGACGCCAGAGATAGCAACGGCAAGCCCTGAAACAACAAACACAAGCATTGCAATAATGGAGAGAACGCTGAAGACACGGCCATCAATGCCAGATTCAGTGACTCTAAGTCCGGTCAGCAAAAAAAGCCATTCAAAAGCAACTATCCGGGGCCGCCCAGTCTGGACCGCATACTCGACCGTCCATGCCAAACTCATGGCACCATAGGAACACTAGCCAATCATACCAACAGAGAATGCTGGGTCTTCAAACAAGCCGACGGGTCAGGTGCCGAAAACAAGGATAAGGGGTTGCAAAGCGATGACGACGACAAGGAGCCCCGGCCACCGAACATAGGAGGACAAAAGAAATTTCCCCCGCAAATCAAAACGGTGAACATGATAAACACCACCCATATTTCCAATCGGGAGCAGATGTGCACTCTTAGGGATGATGACGCAACGGAGCCAGTCGCCCCAAAATATAACCTATGGTCATCCGGCCCGATCACCTTTGACCGTATGGATTGCCTGGCCAATACCAGACTGGGCAATTCGGCTGCACTAGTCCTTGACCCAATAATTGACGGATTCCGCCTCACACGAGTCCTTATGGACGGAGTCAGTAGCCTGAACCTGCTGTATCAGGACATAGTGCGTAAGATGGGGATCGATCCTTCAATGATCAAACCCACTAAAACCACCTTTAAAGGTGCTATACCAGGTGTGGAGGCCTGTTGTACAGGTTCCATCACTCTGGAGATAGTCTTTGGACCACCGGATAATTACGGTACCGAAGAGTTAATCTTCGACATCGTCCCTTTTCGCACTAACTATCATGCACTGCTCGGACAAACCTCGTTTGCTCGATTCAGTGCGGTGCCACATCATGCCTACCTTAAGCTCAAGATGCCCGATCTGTGCGGTGTCAAAACACTTAATTGCAAGGCCGAACACTCCCTCCGTGCCGAAGAGTACACCGCCACTTTAACAGTAGAAGCAAAGAGCGGCACCGTCAAAGGAGTCTGAACTACTTTGCGGTAGGATAGTCCGTCTCGTCAGGAGCTCAATTAAACATTCCGGCAGTAGATGGAGGGAAAGCTAGGATAAGTCATACAATGCGGGTTAACCGCTCAGTGGCACACCAACATTTTTTGCATTTTGTTTGCAGGTCCACTTTTTGTGTAGGCCATGACTGGTGGCATGACGACTAGACCCGTGAAGGGACAAATACACCAAGGAGGGAAACTGCTTGAGCGCATGAAGGAATCCTTAGATATACCCCTCGATGACCATCCGATTACAACCCGGATCCGCACGCAGGCTCCCCCGTCTGGTCTCAACAGGTTCCGAAGTCATATTTCTTTTTATCACATTACTTGTACTCGTACGCATCAATGTATTATACAATTACAACATCTGGCTTTATATAACGCTTATTTGATGTTGTTTCTTACTGACACTCTTTGTCAAATGGCATCCGTACACTTTGATATGCCCTAATATGCCAAAAGCCTTGTTGCACCCATAATACAACAATAAAGACCGAACACCTTCAGGATCGTTCGGCACCCCGAACTTATAGCATTATATGCATCAGCTCCGAATCATGTCTTCGGTCAATAGTTGGGTTGCCCGGATCATGTGCTTGCTACCCTACGTTCCGCTATATCGTCTAGGGTAGTAAAGGGAGAACTATTGCGATTGTTTCCCGGTTCTTCCGGACGAGCGCCTCAGTAGAGAAAGCCGAGAACTGACTGTCATGATATGGCGAGAGTGGGTCAGCTATTCGAGACGTTACAAAATCTTTCAGGATTTCTTCCGCATTATGCGATAACTAATGCAGCGTGCGAGGGATCGTTTTTTTCCGACCAGGTGCTTATAGAGCCCCTAGTACGGCCTTTCGAACACTAGGGGCTGCGCCTACCTTTCTTTATTCAAACTCCTATGGCTAAGTGAGAGTGATAAAGCCTTACAGTCCGATTGCCTGGTTCGTTGCGCTGAACACCTCCTTTAAGGACCCAAAACTGGGGTAAAGAGTGCTAAGGTTCATCCCGAACACCCCCGTACTTCCTACGTGTGGGCAAAAGCCGACGACTGGCCAACTCTCAAATAATATATAAAGCGGCCGCACAGGAGGTCAGATTCTCAAAGAAGAGGCATTATATTATTTAAATGACCTTGTTTAACACTACATGAGATAGCGTGAATATATTCACGGAAATACAATGTCCTTCGCACATTGCTCCGCTACAAGGCGGGAACCTTTCAGGACACTATCATAATATAACTCGAGCGTGCGGTGCTCCTTCCCCTCTGGCGGTCCTTTGGTTATTAGCTTTTATGCATCCATCTTCGCCTAGTGCACCTTCGAGCGGGTGAAAGCCATTCGCGCACCCTCCATATAGACCGACCGCTTAATGACTTCAAGTCAAGGGCAAGCATTCACAAGCCGCTTCACGAGCCAGAAGTAGCTGCTGGGAATTGGCTCGGCAGGCCATAGACGGATAATTAAATCCTTCATGGCAAGTTCGGCCACCTTATGCAGTTTGATCAGTTGCTTCAGTTGATCGGTGAAAGGCACTGGATACTCTGGAGTCAGATACTGCGCCCAGAAGAGCTTCTCCGTGGTGCTCCTTTCTTCGGCTCAGTAGAATTGTGCGGCATCAGATATGATGCGTGGCAGCCCTACAAATACCCCCGGAGAAATCCGAAATAAAATTAGTAAACATGAATTTCTCCCTTTAAATATTTGATTTTCATAAAAAAGCCTTACCCGCCGCGATCTTCTTCGCCTCCTGGATTTCCTGCAGGGCGCCTTGGGCTTCCCCTCGGGCATCGCATGCGGCCTGACGAGCTTTGGTGAGTTTGGATTCTTTCTCCGTTAAACTCGGCTCCAAGGTCTGGCATTTCTTCAAGGCCTCTTTGAGCTCTTTCTCAGCTTCAATAACCATGGCCTCGTGCTTTTCACGAAGAGCCTGCTCTACGGCTGCCTTCTTCTCGGCTTCGGCCGCAGCCTTCTTAAGAGCCTCAACTTCGGCCGTCGCCCCTAGAGCACATCATAAAAATATTTTCATCATACTAAATTATTAATTTGCGCTAAATGCGAACAAGGTTTTTGCATACCTTGGTTATCCTCCAACTGCTTCTTCACTCGACCGAGTTCTTCTTCGGCTCGCTCCAGACTCTGCTTTAGCCTAGAGACTTCCGCAGTATGAGAGGCGGCAGTCGCTGCAGACGCCTGCTTATAAAAAAAAAGAGGGAGAGGTGCCATAAGGCGAGTCTCCTGCGAACATATATTTGATCCTCTATCCGGTTCTTTCTTTCACTGAACAATGTATCAGGGGCTACCACCTATACTATAACACTCTTTGAAACCTCACAAAAAATACCTCAAAGCCCGTTATAAGGCTGACACAGGCTTCATTCAGCCTGCTCTCAGCGGACTAAATCTTCTCAATCACCGCAACCATAAGGGCACAATGTTCTTCAACGATGGAAGCGCTCTTCAGCGTCGCTGATAAGGTATCCGGCACCTCTGGTTGGGCAGAGGTTGCCGGTGCAATAGGCGCGCCCCCTCCTGTCGAGGGATGCTGCCTGCCTAATTCCGGAGCCGTATCGGTCTCCGGAATTGTGTCCGACTGGGGGCCGAATTCAAGATAGCCCCCGCCTTCGATGTCCATGGGAGACTTTTCTCCCGTATGTCCGGCCACCGAAATTTGACCCCCTGAAGCCGCCTTGATGGTCTTTTCACCCCCTCCTTGGCCTGGGTCCCTCTCGGACAATGCCTCAGTGTCACTCCTGTGTTTTGGGGAGGGGGCCTTCGGGGGTGTCCCGCTGTCCATAGCATCCGAGCCTAGTGAATCCTCCGATGAGGATTGTTCAGTGCGGGACCTCGCCGGACTGCAAAACAAATGTGGCTCAATGATTAAATGGCATACAATAGTAAGTCTGGATGCGTAATGTCTCCAGGTTTTATGTACTCACGATTTCACCTGGGGCTGGGCCTTGGGATCCCACTCCAGGCTGCTGCCGGTAGCGGCGGCGGATTCCTCCGGAACGGGAGTTTTTCCCTTCTTGGGCGACTCGGCCTCCAAGTGTGTAGAGGCCGTCCTTTTCTTTCTTCCCCTCGCTAGGGGGGATTGGTTTTCCTCCTCTTCCTCGTCCTCCTTGGAGGAAGAGCAGGCATCAGAGTCTTCGGATGTTGTGTCTGAAGTGCCGTGGTGACGAAGACCGCCCATGGTCTTTTTGGCGTCCTTCTCGGCTTTCTTCTTCGGCGCCTTATAAGACGCCGGGACCAGCATCTTCGTCAAAAGTGGGCCGGCCGGTTTTTCTAGCAGTGGGGCCGGACAGTACATCCGCCCCGCCTTCCTCGTCCAGCCCTGGGAGGGTTGTGGAAAAATGCATTAAGCATTTTCCCTCAGATTATGCAGATAAAAGCATGTGACTTGCCAACATACGAAGACTTACTGGACTTGCAGGGCGGCATAGTTGATACCCACGGTCCTCGGCTGAGTCCGGCTACGATTTGCCGGATTTAAAGAGCACTTTCCAGATGTCTTCGTGCAATGAGCCGAAGAACCTTAGTAAGGTTGGTGCTTGGCCGGGTCGAATTCCCATAAGTTGCAGGCCCGGTGTTGACAAGGGAGAATCCAGCGGACTAACATTACCTGGACTATATTGATAAGTTTGATATTCTTGCCTTCCATACCCTTGACGCGCATTTCGAGCACCGACAACTCATCGGGCGAAGACCAATTCAGGCCCTTCTTCGGCCAGGACGTGAGCCGCAGTGCAGCTTCGGATCGGAAATTGGGAGCTGCGGCCCATGTGGTACCGTGTGGCTCAGTGATATAGAACCACTATTGTTGCCACCCCTTGATGGAATCGTTGAAGGTACCTGATGGCCATGTGACGTTGGGCATCTTGCTCACCATGGCTCCTCCGCACTCAGCGTGCTCACCGCTCACTACCTTGGGCTTCACATTGAAAATCTTCAGCCATAAGCCGAAGTGTGGCGAGATGCGGAGAAAGGCCTCGCACACGACAATGAATGTCGAGATATTGAGGAAGGAATTGGGGGATAGATCATGAAAATCGATCCCATAATAGTACATGATGCCACGAAAAAACGGATGGAGGGGAAACCCTAGCCCACAGACAAAGTGTGGGAGGAATACAACCCTCTCGTGGGGTGCCGGAGTAGGGATGATATGTCCCGTTGTCGGAAGGCGATGGCTGATTCTCTTGGCTAGATACCTGGCTTCCCGAAGTTTTTTGATAATTTCTCCCGGATGGTAGAGGCCATCCACTTGCCTCCTACTCCGGATCCAGACATTTCTGGAGGGCCTTTGTGGGTGGAGAAGACGAACGCTTGGGTGCTAGAGCTTGAGCGAGAGAGAATGTTTGAGCAAAGGAAGAAGAAGGCGTGGGTGAAAAAGGTGAATCCCTATCTCTTTATAAAGGCAGTAGAAACTGTGCGCCTCCCCACTTGCCCTGTAAACTCGCTTATTCCCCAAGCATCATATTGATGGCGTGGTTGGGTTACCTACACCCGTATTGATGAGAATGCCATGATAAGGGGACACGATCTCTGCTTCGACAAGACGTGCCAATAAAACCGCCTCGCAAGACATGCAGTAGCAGGTTGTGAAAAATGGTCCGCATAAAGACCGGGACGCGGTGTGGTGTCGCGCTATGAAAAATTGTCAGCAGATTAGATTCGTGAAAATTTTTTCTCTCTACGGTGGTATGTGGAATTTTTTTTGCAGAGCTGGACACAATTCATGTGTTCAAAATCTACCTTGGAATATTCGGAGAAGGAACCCGCCTTGCAATGCCGAAGACAATTTGCACGCCGGACTCATCACCATTGAAGCTTGGTTCAGGGGCTACTGAGGGAGTCCTGGATTAGGGGGTCCTCGGACAGCCGGACTATATGCTTATGCCAGACTATTGGACTATGAAGATACAAGATTGAACACTTCGTCCCGTGTCTGGGTGGGACTCTCCTTTGCGTGGAAGGCAAGCTTGGCGATTCGGATGTGTAGATCTCCTTCTATGTAACCGACTCTATGTAACCCTAGCCCCCTCTGGTGTCTATATAAACCGGAGGGTTTAGTCCGTAGGACAAGAACAATCATAATCATAGGCTAGCTTCTAGGGTTTAGCCTCTACGATCTCGTGGTAGATCAACTCTTGTAATGCTCATATCATCAAGATCAATCAAGCAGGAAGTAGGGTATTACCTCCATAGAGAGGGCCCGAACCTAGGTAAACATCGTGTTCCCCGCCTCCTGTTGCCATTAGCCTTAGACGCACAGTTCGGGACCCCGTACCTGAGATCCGCCGGTTTTGACACCGATAGGCTCCTTCAATGATCTGCAATGATGCTGTCCAGGGTGAGACTTTTCTCCCCGGACAGATCTTCATATTCGGTAGCTTCGCACTGTGGGCCAACTCGCTTGGCCATTTAGAGCAGATCGACAGCTACGCCCTTGGCCATCGAGTCAGATTGGGAAGTGTAAACTACATCGCGGACATCCGCGGAGACTTGATCTTTGACGGATTCGAACCCATGACAGCCGCTCCCTATAGCCACGATTGACATGACTTAAATCCGTCATCGGACTATGCTCGGGAGACAGCGCCTGTGACTGTCCTGGCCCTAGATCCAGAACAGATCGCGCCGTCCGGGGACGGGGGGTTGGACCCCACCACGGAAGCGCATACTCTACGATGCTTGAGCCGAACATAGATCTAACCTCTAACGAGGTCTGTCCCGTCGGATCCTCGAACTCATCTCCAGATACAGGTTTCCAACCGTGTGCGTCCGCGCCCGTCGAATTTAATCGAGCACCGACTTTGGAGTTTACCTCCGCGAACATCTTCCGACACTAGCCCTTGGGTGATGTGTTAAAATCATTAAATTCTCTCTCCTTGTTAGGAGATTCTTGGCCGAACTATGTCCGGCTTGAGTGGGAAGCGCACAACGAAGGACTTTGTTGCCCACCCACCAACCACTTGATAGCCACTGTCGACAACATGACCGACATGCTTGACTTTGATTCCGAATACATCGACGGCATGGACGACGATGCAGGAGAAGAAGAGGAACCACCGCCCAAAGGGCGCTGGACAGCCACCTCATCATATGACATTTACATGGTGGATACCCCCAAGGAAGACAATGGCGAGGACCAAAAGTATGCGGGGGAGGATAATCCCCCCAAGGAGCAGCCAAAACGCCGACGTCAGTGGCGCCGCTCTAAACCTCGCCATAGCAAAAACAGTGATGCCGGCACAAGAAAGAATAAAACCCCAGACGACGCCGAGGACAATAAAGACCCTGCAATGGCTCAAGACGAGCAAGGAGACAATAAACACAGTCCGGGGCCATTGTCCGATCACAGCGATGCCGAAGACACCACTTATCAACCTGTCTCTAAAGAGGAAAACAGCCTAGATGACGACACATTCATCATTCCCAATAAATACCTGGAACCGGAGCACCTCCAAAAGAGACTTATTTTCACCGCGAGGAGCTTGAAGAAGCAGAAGCAACTGCTAAAGGCCGCACAGGATACACTCAACGACAGATGGAATGAAATGCTCGACACTAAGGAAAGATACGGCGGTAATCGCCAAACAAAGAGCTATCCAACACGTAAGCCGATGCTTGAATTCGACGACGAGGCTATTGCGCCAATTCTGCCGAAAAACAATACGTCCGATCTGCCAGACCGACCACCTCGCGGCCGAGACAGAGCAGCTAATAACTCCGCCCACGAACCAGCACCCCCTCCCCATAAAGGAAGGGAGGTCGTAACTAAGAACTAGAAACAAGATCTACTTGAGCACCTAGACAAAAGAGCTGGCATAACTAGGTCCATCTAAGGATCTAGGGAACGTGTTCCTATACAGGATCATGGCCGCAAAACCGACTATACCGGTCGACTACCAGTTCGGAACCAACACCGAACACCACAACCATTGGACCCATGCCACGACACAGCTAAATACAGGGGTGCGGTGCACCCCCTGTGCTTCACCGATGAGGTGCTGGATCATGAATTTCCAGCAGGGTTTAAACCCATAAATATCGAGGCGTATGACTGGACGACAGACCCTGCAGTCTAGATAGAAGACTTTATTCTTCACATCCATATGGCACGCAGAGATGATCTCCACGCCATGAAATACTTCCCCTCAAGCTCAAAGGAACAGCTCGACACTAGCTGAAAAGCCTCCCTGAAAATTCTATCGGAAGCTGGGAGGAGCTCGAGGATGCTTTCAGGGAAAATTTTCAAGGGACCTATGTCCGACCTCCGTATGCAGACGATCTAAGTCACATAACCCAACAACCCGGCGAGTCAGCCCGCAAGCTTTGGAACAGATTTGTCACCAAGAAAAACCAAATCGTTGGCTGTCCAGATGCCGAAGCCCTAGCAGCTTTCAAGCACAGTGTCCGGGACAACCGGCTCGCCAGACACCTTGGCCAAGAAATGCCAAGGACAATGGCAGCCCTAAACACCCTCATGACCCGCTTTTGCGCAGGTGAGGACAGATGGTTGGTCCATAGCAGCACCAGCTTACCAGGCACATCCGAAATCAGGGATGGCAATGGAAACCTACGACGCAATAAACATCGAAACAATGAAGATAGCCCAGACAATATAGTGGTAATCGCCAGATTAAGGGGTTCTAGACCCGGTCAACGAAAAAAGTCATTTAAAGGTAGCAGAGACAGTCCGTCCAGTCTAGATAAAATCCTAGACAGATCCTGTCAGATTCATGCACCACCGATAAACCAGCTAACCATACCAACAGAGAATGTTGGGTCTTGAAGCAGGCCGGCAAGGTCAACGCCGAACACAAGGGGAAGGCGCCGCTAAGTGAAGACGAGGATGAATCTCGCCAGCCGAACACAGGGGGACAGAAAAAATTTCCCCTGGAGGTAAAAATAGTGAACATGATTTACGTCACTCACATCCCAAAGAGGGTGCGCAAACGCGCACTCCGGGACATATATGCTGTAGAGCCCGTCGCCCCCAAATTCAAACCATGGTCGGCCTATCCGATCACCTTTGATCGCAGGGATCATCCGACTAGTATCCTTCACGGGGGCTTGGCTGCCTTAGTGCTCGACCCAATAATCAACGGATACCACCTCACCCGAGTCCTCATGGATGGCGGCAGTAGTCCCAATCTGATATACCAGGACACTATCTGCAAGATGGCGATAGACCCGTCAATAATTAAACAAAGCAGCACTACCTTTAAAGGAGTGATACCAGGCATAGAGGCCTGATGCATTGGCTCTCTAACGCTAGAGGTTATATTCGGTTCTCCCGATAACTTTCGAAGCAAAAAACTAATCTTCGACATCGCTCCGTTCCGAAGTGGCTATCATGCATTACTCAAACTCAAGATGCCCAGTCCACGTGGCCTTTTCACAATCAGCAGAAACAAGGAGCGTTCTCTTCGTACGAAAGAATACATAACGGCTCTAGCAGCCGAATCACGGAGTGGTTCTTTCAAACCGAGCAACTCATCGGTCTTTGAGACCGTAGATAGACGTGTTCGGCGCACACCTAGGTGTAGCAGCTCAGATAAACCTGAGCTTGATTAGCGGCTATGCCCCCACAAGATCTTAAGAAGACTATACATGTCTCCCTGTATATATATATAAGTATGCATTCAAAACTCCTTGTGTGGCGTGTGGGGCCGCCCGCATATAAAAGATCCATAGTTCGGTTTGACCCTCTTCGGATTCAAGAAATCACATTTTCATGGTTCATTAAAACAAACCAATTTTACTCACGGTCACACCAGATTCTTTCACCTGGTTCTTTCTTTTTTCAGACGGCTACCGCTCTATACCCCTCAAGGACATGACGCAACGGAGGTAAAGGCACAAACGTGCAGCAGGGCCCCGTTCCAAAGTTTCTTTTTAGATTAAGCCCCTGCATAAACCTTTTTATTATATCTTGTTGTTTCATACCCTCCTTGCACTTAAAATGACCTAGAGGGATACCAGCGTTATCGGTGAGCTTATGATTCGCTGCACTTAAAAGTTACAAAAACGGTAGCCAGTGTGTTTTTGAGATCTATGCTCTCACCACTGGAGCTCTTTCGTCACGCTGAATTGTTGCCTATACCTTGAAATCTAGGGTTTATTACCATGGGATGTAATTCAGCCCGGTATATATTGTAAAGTCCGAACACCATCAGGAGTGTTCGGTGTCGCGAGTTTGGCCTTATATGCATCAGCTCCGAATCATGTCTTTGGTCAAATGTTGGGTTTGCCCGGCTCCTGTGTTTTGCTACCTTACGTTCCGCTCTATCGGCTAAGGGGGCGTAGGGAGAACTACTGCGATTGTGCCCTGGATTATCTGGATGGGCACCTCAGTAGAGAAAGCCGAAAACTGACTGTCATGATACAGGGAGAGACTGGTCAACCACTTGATGACTCAACGGAATCTTCGCGATTCCTTTGCATTAACGAAGGGCTGGTTTCCCGGTCACGTATGTAAACGCACCGTATTCGGATAAAACACGTACATACCAGGGGCTATATAGTAGCCCCACCGTCAAACTCCGATGGCTAAGTGAAAGTTTTAAAGCTCTATAGTCCGACTGCCTTGTTCGCCGCACTATCACCTCCTTAACGGACCAAGACGTTGGGTCAAGTGTGACTACGTGTTTTTTCCGAACACCCCCGCGTTATACGCGAGGGAGTTGAAGCCGACGACTGCAATCTTTCAGGTTATATACATATATACATAAACGGCCGCACATGTGGCACTAAAATACTTTACGGAAAAAAGTATAAACATAGACTTTATTATCAAAGCATTGTCTTTACAATTCAAATACATAACATTCAAACATGATATTTTTGAGCATTGAGCCTCTATTAAGCGGGCACCGTCTAAGACTTCTTCGGAATAGTGCTCTGGCAGGTCTTGGCCTCCAGGTGGACCCCTTGTTGCAATACCGGTGGCATCCATCCTCGCCCAGTATGTCTTAACATGGGCAAGGGCCATCCGCGCACCTTCTATGCACGCCGACCACTTGACAGCATCGATATACGGCACAACACGAATAAATCATCGCACCAAACCAAAGAAACTATCCGGACTTGGTTCTTCCGGCCATAGGCGATCCACGACAGCCTTCATGGCAAGTACGGACAACCTATGGAGCTCGGCCCATTCAGCCATTTGCTCGTTTAACAGCAGCGGATGCCTTGGCATGCTGAACTGTGACCAGAACAGTTTTTCCACTTCATGATCTTCTTGGTCTTGGAAAAATTGCGCCGCATCGGCAGCACTCTTGGACAAGTCCAAGTATGCGTGTCGAGAACTCCACATTTGATCTAGAGGAGCATACTTCGGATCGCCGAATTTTGTTCGGAACAAAAAGGTCTTTCCAGCCGCGATCTTGCCGGCTTGCCGGAGCTCCACATGAACCACTCTGATCTCAGATCGAGTTTCCTTCGCCGTTTGTAAGGCCTTCTCAAGTTCCGCCGTTTTTGCCTGGTTCTCTTTTTTTAGCAGCTCATATCGGCCAGCGGCATCATTCAGCTCAAGAGCCATATTGGCTATTTTTTCCTCTCTTCGGCGATGAGTAGCGTGTTTGGATTTCAATTCACCAGCTGCCTTTTCAGCAGCCGCGTTGCTTATCCTGGCTTGCTCCTTAGCACGTGCAAGCTCAGCCCGAAGAGCCTCCATGGCGGCAGCACCAGCTGCAGTTAATGCATATTATAAATCCTAGCGTCATGCTCTCATATAAACTTGCTGACCGCCCAGAAGACATACCTTGCGCGTCGTCTAGACGCTTATGCACGAGTGTGATGTCCTCATCCGCCACACCAAGTTGTCGCTTCAGTTCGGCAAATTCGGCAGCCCGAGCAGTTGCCGGGGCCGCGCTTCCTGTGTACAAAATTAGGTAGAGTCCTTACCTGAGAATATTCGTATTTTCGATCCTCTGGTCGCCCTTTTCGGTTGGCAACCAGAGTCTCAGGGGCTACTACACACAGTGCAACCTGGGTTTGCAGTACAAAAAAAATGCCACTTAATCACCGTACCTCAAAGCCTCCTAATAGGCTCATAAAGGCTTCATCCAGTCCGCTTTTCGTGGATGCAATTCTCTTAATCATCGTACCATTAAAGTACGATGTTCTTCTGAAACAGGCGCTTTCTGTAGGTGACCCACCAACGTATCCGGCTGTGTGTCGGAAAGTCTGGGGCTTTTGTTATTGGTCTCTCTAGGAGCCGAACACCCCGGACCTTGGGTGGCCAAAGATTCAGCTTATGGCCTCGTCCTCCTTAGTGGATCAGGAGAGATTCTCCGAGACAACACTTCGGGATCATACCCCTTATGGGGCGGGGAAGTATGAGGAGGCGTCTCGCTCTCCATCATCTCTGGAAGAAGATCCCCCGAGGACGAAGATTGTTGCGAAAGGCTATAGGCCGAACTGCAAAACAAACATTTTAGATGTTACTACCATAAACGGGAGAAGAACATGGTATGCTTACGAAGCACCTTAGTTCACACACGTCTTTGCTGACGGCTTGCCCCCTTGAGGACGTTGTTCGACCCCCATAACAGGCCCCTCTGATAGGGATTTCTTCCCTTGCTTGGACGCCTCAGTCTTCAAGTCTTCGGAGGCGGCCCTTTTCTTCCTGTGTGGGGAGGGAATATTGGATTCTTGTCCCCGCTCATCCTCCGACACGGGAATTACAATTTCCCCAGATACGGTACGTAACATACCACAGGTATGGAGGCTACTCTTGACCTCTCCACCCCTCTCCTTGTCTTCCCCTGTTGGCACCTGATATGGTGCACGAGCCAGCATCCTGGATAACACCGGATCCGCTGAATCTTCGGGAAGAGGTGCCGAACACCTGATCCTCTCTGCCTTCTTTATCCAACCCTGGCTGAAGATGGTTTTTAGAATAAACGTTACGATAAATATAATGACAACACGTTCGGTTGTGGAGTGCTTACCAGAGTATCTAGATGGTTGAAATCGAGGCCTGCATCCTCTGCTCTGTCCGGACACTTTGTTCGTGATCCGAAGAATAATTGATACATCCCTTCAAGCATCGTGCCAAAGAAGCGCAGAACAGTTCGCGGTCCTTCCGGATTGAACTCCCACATACGGAGAGGTCGTCGCTGGCACGGCAGGACCCGATGAACTAGCAGTACTTGAATTACTTTGATAAGACCGATGTCCTTCTTGATGAGATCCTGAATGCAAATTTGCAATGTTCGCACATCATCAACATATCCCCAGTCCAGCCCCTTGTTTACCCATGATGCAAGTTGCGGCGGGGGACCAGAGCGGAAGGTACGGGTAGCCGCCCACTTTCTACCTCGGGGTGCTGTGATATAAAACCACTCCCGTTGCCATAAGTCGGACACTTCCGGGAAGGAACCCTTTGGCCATATAGCATCGGCACCTTTGCTTATTATAGCGCCTCTGCACTCCGCGTGTCTCCCATCAATTATTTCGGCTTCACATTGAAGGTCTTGAGCCATAAGTCGAAGTGTGGGGTAGTGCGGAGGAAGGCCTCACACACGACGATGAACGTCGAGATGTGAAGGAAGGAATTTGGAGCTAGAACATGGAAATCCAGCCCATAATAGAACATGAGCCCTCTAACAAAGGGATGAGGACTGAAACCGAGCCCTCGGAGGAAGTGAGAGATGAATATGACACTCTCATTGGGTTTGGGAGTAGGGATAACCTACCCTGGAGCAGGAAGCCTATGAAGGATTTCAGGGGTCAAGTACCTCGCTTCCCTAAGCTTTGTGATGTCTGAGGGAGTCCTGGATAAGGGGGTATCCGGACAGCCGGACTATATTCATCGTCCGGACTATAGAAGCTTAAGATACAAGACTCAAGACTTCGGCTCGTGTCCGGATGGGACTCTCCTTTGCGTGGAAGACAAGCTTGGCGATCCAGATATTATGTTTCCTCCCTTGTAATAGACTCCATGTAAACCCTAGCTCTCAGGTGTCTATATAAACAAGAGATTATGGTCCTTAGAAGGCCAATCACAATTACAATTATACCATCATAGGCTATCTCTTATGGTTTAGCCTCTATGATCTCGTGGTAGATCTACTCTTGTATTCCACATATCTTCAATATTAATCAAGCAGGAAGTAGGGTTTTACCTCCATCGAGAGGGCCCGAACCTGGGTAAACATTGTGTCCCTTGCTTCCTGTTACCATCAGGCTAAGACGCACGGATTGGGACCCCCTACCCGAGATCCGCCAATTTTGACACCGACATTGGTGCTTTCATTGAGGGTTCCTCTGTGTCGTCGCTTCGAGGCTTGATGGTGTCTTCAATCGTCAACAACAGGGTCCAGGGTGAGACTTTTCTCCCAGGATAGATCTTTGTGTTCGGCGGCTTCGCACTGCGGGCTAATTCACTTGTCCAGTTGGAGCAGATCGACAGCCTCGCCCCTGGCCACTAGATCAGGTTCGGAAACATGAACTGCATGATGGATATCCGTGGAGACTTGATCTTCGACGGATTCGACCCCGCGCCAGGAACGCCGGACAGCCACGACGAGCACGGCCTAGACCTTCTGTCGGATAGTTCCCGAGACATCATCCCCGAAGCAGCCTTGGATCTAAATCCAGGGGAGGTTGCGTTGCCTACGGACGGAGGGCTGGACCCCGCTCCGCAGGCCGCACACGTATCAGCGGTGGAGCCGAACATAGGCCCCACCGCTGTGGAGGCCTATAATCCCGGACACCCGGACTCATGTCCGCCTGTTGGTCCTGGTCCGCTCACTCCCAAGCTAGCCGAGCCAGGTTGGGCTCCGGTAACGGAGTTTACCGCTGCGGACATCTTTCAGCACTCACCCTTTCGCGACATGCTGAACTCATTGAAGTCTGTCTCTTTGTCAGGAGACTCTGGGCCAAACTATGTCCGGCCCGAGTGTGAAGCAGGCGACGAAGGAATTCGGCGCCCACCCACCACCCACTTCATCGCCACGATCGAAGAATTAACCGACGTGCTTGACTCCGAAGACATCGACGGCATGGATGACGATGTCGGAGAGGCTCCAGAATCCCTGGAGCGCGGGACTACTACCTTGTCACACGATACATACATGGTAGACACGCCCAATAAGGACGGCAGCCCGGACAATAAAACACCCGAGCAAAAGCCAAAGAGGCGGCGCAGACGCCGCTCAAAATCCAGCAATGGCAAAAATAGCGACAAGAGCGCAAGAAGGGTTGATATACCCGAAAACTCCAAAAGCAATAATGACCACATGGACCCAGCGATGGAGCAGGACAAGCCAGGTCACGCCAAATCAAGTTCGGAGCAAATACTCGATCACAACGATCCGGAGGGACGAGCTCAGGATGCCGCCCCAGAACAGGAAGACAGTCCGGACGATGATGCATTCATCATCCCGGACAAACAAGTGGAACGAGACAACCTCCACAGAAAGCTTATGGCCACCGCAAGAAGTCTAGAAAAGCAGAAGCAACGGCTCAAGGCCGCACAGGAAAAGCTAAGTCACAGATGGAATAGGGTGCTAGACACCGAAGAAAGATATGGCGATGACCGCCATACAAAAAGCTATCCGAAGCGCAAGCTACTGCCAGAATTCAACGGCGCGGCCATTCCACCAAAAGAAAATTCGACCAAGAAACTAGACGTACTGCCTCACAACCATCACAGAGCGGCCATGGACACTGCGCATGATTCATGGAAGGATCCGGATAAAAAGACCAGTGCAGCCAGGTCCATATATGGATCTAGAAGACACACCCCAGCGCAGGACTATGGTTACCCAAACGTTCATAAAAGCCAGATACCAGTTCGGAATCAACCCCGGATACAACAACAGCCGACTACATGCCACAATGCGTCCAGATATAGAGGGGCTGCTCACCCCCTGTGCTTCACCGAAGAAGTACTGAACCATGAATTCCCACAAGGCTTTAAACCTGTGAACATAGAAGCATACAACGGCACGACAGACCCAGGGGTCTGGATCGAGGATTTTATCCTGCATATTCACATGGCTCGTGGGGATGACATCCATGCCATTAAATACCTTCCCCTCAAGTTGAAGGGACCAGCTCAACATTGGTTGAAAAGCCTCCCCAAAAACTCAATTGGGAGTTGGGAGGAACTCGAAGACGCTTTCAGGGCCAATTTTCAAGGGACATATGTCCGGCCTCCGGATGCAGACGATCTAAGTCACATAATCCAACAGCCCGGAGAGTCTGCCCGCAAGCTTTGGAACAGATTCCTCACTAAGAAGAATCAAATTGTCGACTGTCCGGACGCTGAAGCCTTAGCGGCTTTCAAACACAGCATCCGTGACGAATGGCTCGCCCGACACCTCGGCCAAGAAAATCCAAGGACAATGGCAGCATTAACAAGCCTTATGACCCGCTTTTGCGTGTGTGAGGATAGCTGGTTGGCCCGTAAAGGCACCAGCGACCCCAGCACATCCGAACTAAGGGATGGTAACGGGAAGCCACAGCATAGTAAAAGAAACGCCAAAACAAGGAAGAGAGCCCGGACAACACGACAATCAACGCCGGATTCAGGGGCTCTCAACCTGATCAGCAAAAGAAGCCATTCAAAGGCAGTAAAGACGGACCGTTCGGTTTGAACAGAGTCCTGGACAGACTATGCCAAATTCATGGCACCCCGGAGAAACCTGCGAACCACACCCATAGAGAGTGCTGGGTTTTCAAGTAGGCCGGCAAATTAAATGCCGAACACAAGGGGAGGGACGCACCAAGCAAAGACGAGGATGAACCTCACCAGCCGAACACTGGAGTACAGAAAAAATTCCTGCCACAGGTTAGAACAGTAAACATGATCCACGCGACTTGCACATCCACGAGAGGGCATAAACGCGCGCCCATAGAAGTGCACGATGTAGAGCCCGTCGTACCCATGTCTCACTACTAGATGTCTCGTCCGATCACTTTCGATCACATGGACGGCCGAACTAGTATTCAGCGCGGAGGATCACATGCCTTAGTGCTTGACCCACTAATCGACGGATACCGTCTCACCCGTGTCCTCATGGACGGAGGCAGTGGTGTCAATTTAATATACGAGGATACTATCCGCAGAATGGGGATAAACCCATCCAGAATTAAACAAAGCAACACCACCTTTGAAGGGGTGATACCAGGCGTTGTAGCCTGCGCCAGGGGCTCCGTCGTGCTGAAAGTAACATTCGGCTCCCCAGGCAACTCCAGAAGCGACGAGCTGCTCTTCACTATCGCGCCTTTTCAAAGCAGCTATCACGCATTGCTCGGAAGAACGGCCTTCGCCTGCTTCAACGCATTGTCACACTATGGCCACCTTACAATGAAGATGCCCGGTCCCCGTGGCGTCATCACCTTTAGCGGAATCATAGAGCGCCCTTCATGCGCAGAGGAATACGCGACGGCCCTGGCGGCCGGACTATAAGCGGCCTCCAGTATTAGAAAACATGATTGGTCATTGCGACCACAGACACGGTTAGACGAGTCCGGTTGCCCGGATAAATTCAAACAGGGCACCGTATATGTAATACCATGATGAAAACCAGGGGCTGTCTGTATTTAATACAGCCCCACGCTTGGCTCTACCTTATTGGCAGGCCAACAGTTTACACTTTTATTATTAATCGCATACTTACGTTGCACCCTCCTATGAGTTTTTTCTTTCTACAGACAACGTTCGCGTGATACCCTTCAAGGATACGGCACAATGGAGACAAAGGCGCAGACGTGCAGCAGGGCCCCGTGCAACAGGTTTCTTTTTGGATTAAGCCCCTGTGTAAACCTTTTCTACTGCCTCTTGTTGTTTAACCATCCCATGGATTCTATACCCACAGAGGATACTGTCGTTTTTGGCATTTGGCCACGGCAGACTAAAATGCACGTACCTAGAAATAAAGGGCTTAAAATAGGCTCTTGTCAGCCTATCTTCTTTTACAAAAGACCGAATACCCTCGGGAGTGCTCGGCATCACGAGTTTGGCCTTATATGCATCAGCTCCGAATCATGCCTTTGGTCAAAATGTTGGGTTTGCCCGGCTCCTGGGTTTGCCGCCTTACGTTCCTCTATCATCCAGCTAAGGCAGGCCAAAGGAGAACTACTGCGATTGTGCCCTGGTTATTCTGGATGAGCACCTCAGTAGAGAAAGCCAAAAACTGACCGTCATGATACAACGAGAGACTGTACAACCACACGAAGACTCACCGGAATCCCTAAAGATTCCTCCGCCTTAACGAAGGGCCGTTTCCCGACCATGTACACACGCGCCCGTATTCGGATGCACGTGGAGGTACCAGGGGCTACATAGTAGCCCCACCAATAGACTCCCATGGCTAAGCGAAAGTGTTACAGCTATATAGTCGGGTTGCCTAGTTCGGCGTGCGATCACCTCCTTAACGGACCAAGACATTGGATCAAGTGTGATTATGCATATTTTTTCGCCAACACCCCCGCATTGTCCGCGAGGGGGCTGAAGCCAACGACTGCTATCTTTCAGACTACTTATACATATAAGAATAGCTGCAAAGGGAGGACAATCATACTTCCGGGCAAAAGTATAAACATAGCCTCATAATTAAACTAAACATTATTTTCTACAATGATTCGACTTATCACTCGACTAAAACACTCTTCGAGCACTGCGCCTCTATCAGGAGGGCGCCCTCTGTGGCTTGACGAAGTAGTGCTCGGCCGGATGTTGGCCTCCCGCCGGATTCTGGCTCGCTATTACAGTGGCCTCCATATCCGTCCAGTAGGCTTTAACACGGGCTAGAGCCATCCGCGCACCTTCTATGCACGCCGACCTTCTCAGGGCGTCAATCCGGGACACCGCTCCAAGGAATTGTTGCACTACACTAAAGTAGCTGTCCGGCTTAGGCCCCTTCGGCCAAAGATGGTCTATTACAGACCACATAGGCAGTCCGGACAGCCTGTGGAGCTCCGCCATAGCAGCCAACTTCTCATTTAGTGTCAGCGGGCGAGTGGGAGCATTAAACTACGACCAGAAAAGCTTCTCCACTTCTTCATCGCCTTGACCCTCAAAGAACTTGACAGTGTCAGCTATACTATTCGCCAAGTCCACATATGCGTCCGCAGGACTCATGCAACCCGCCAGGGGAGCATACTTCGGATCCAAGAACTTCGTCCGCAGTAAGTACGAGCCCCCAGCCACGATTTTGTCAGCTTGTTGGAGCTCCTCCCGCATACTCCGGATCTCGGTCCGCATCTCCTTGGCGGCATTACATGCCTTGTCCAGCTCGGCCGAACTAGCCTTATTCTCCTTTTCAAGGAGTGCATACCGGTCGGCGGCATTTTTTAACTCATCAGCCATTTCGGCTATCTTTTCCTCGCTTCGGCGACGAGCAGCCTATTCAGTTCTCAACTCTTCGGCCGCCTTTAGGGAAGCCGCATTGCTAGCCCGAGCTTGTTCCTTGGCTTGAGCAAGTTCCGCCCTCAGGGCCTCCACGGCAGCATCACCATCTGCAGTGCACACATATTGCATTAATATTACGCCGCTTTGGCAATTTCCTAAACATTATAATAAAAACTAAGCACATACCCTGGGACTCCTCCAGCTATTTATTCACCAGCGTGATATTGGCATCGATGGATCCGAGTTGCCTCCTTAGCTCGGCAACTTCAACAGACTGGTCGGCTGCCGGATCCTTGCATACCTGTGTACATGTACGGTGCAGCCATTAGTATATGATCACCCGTTTACCGCCTATGGTGGGCAACCAGAGTCTCAGGGGCTACTATCTATAGGGAGCACACCTAGCGCGTGCTTCATAATCAAAAAGTTGTGCATTTTTTCACTACATACCTCAAAGCCTTTGAGCAGGCTTGTAACTGCCTCATTCAAACCACTGGTAGCGGATGAAATCTTCGTGAGAACCGTGCTCATTAAAGAGCGGTGCTCCTGCGAGAGCGCGACTCGCTCCAGACGGCCCATCAGTACGTTCGCCGGACACTAAACTGCGCCGGACCCTTCTCATCGCCCCCCATGGGAGCCAAACGCTCCGGGCTCAGGGCGGCTGATGTACTAGCCTCCGGCTTCGGCATATTCGGACTCCTCCGTGATGACACCTCCGTGTCGCCCACCTCATGAGGCGGAGAGTTGGGTGGGGTTTCACTCTCCATCATCTCCGGGCGAAGGTCCCCCGAAGACGAACTCTGTTGAGAAGAGCTGCTCGTCGGACTACAAAAAATGAAGTCCTGGTTATGGATCTCGGAGTAACATCTCACCTTCGAATTAATGAATGACTTACGGCTTGTTGGAGAGCTGGCCCATTGGTGGGAATGGCGTGGTGAGGGCGCCCGTCACGGCAGAGCCCCTTGGTGATGTTTTCTTCCCTTGCTTGGGCGTCTCTGCCTCCAAATCTTCGGGGGCGGCCCTCTTCTTCCCGCGTGGGGAGGAGGCTTTGGCCTTCCCTTCCCGACTATCCTCCATAGGAGGGTTAGCGATTTTCCCGATCTGGATGCGTAGCGCGTGAAGTTCGGCTTCACTGCCCTTTCCTTCGTCCTTCTCTGAAGGGATTTTGCTGAGCACCCGGTCCAGCATCTTTGCAATGGTGGGACCAGGCGAGTCTTCAGGAAGTGGTGTCGGACACCTGATTCTCTTTGCCTTGTCAAGCCATTCCTGGCCGCGGAGGGAGTGTTAGAATAATAATCATGATAAATATAAATGAAGTGTCCGGCTTTAAGGTTACTTACTTGGGCATCTAGGCGATTGCAGCTTAGGCCCGCATCCTCGGTGGTGTCCGGACACTTTACTTGTGGTCCGAAGAGTAATTTACACATTCTTTCGAGCTTCAGGCTGAAGAAGTGTTTAATAGTTCGCGGACCCTCCGGATTAAACTCCCACATCCGGAGAGGTCGACGTTTGCACGGCAACATCCGCCGGACTATCATCACCTGCATTATGCTGACAAGATTTATGTCCCTCTCAATAAGCTCCCGGATACGATTCTGCAGTTCTGGCACATCACCAGCAGGCCCATAATTCTGTCCTTCATCGGTCCAAGATGCTAACCGTGACGGAGGGCCCGAGCGGAACTCGGGGGCAGCTACCCACTTCGTGCCTCTGGGAGCAGTGACATAGAACCATCTCCGTTGCCATTCGTCGGACACTTCCGGAAAAGAACCCTCTGGCCATGGGGCATCGGCGTTCCTGCTTATTATGGCGCCTCCACACTCCTCATGTCGCCCCTTGATCATCTTCGGCTTCACATTGAAGGTCTTTAGCCATAGGCCGAAGTGTGGGTTGACGTGGAGAAAAGCCTCGAACACGATAATGAAAGACGAGATATGGAGGATGGCGTCTGGAGCCAGATCATGGAAATCCAAGCCATAGTAGAACATAAGCCCCCTCACAAAGGGGTCGAGGGTGAGGCCTAGGCCTCGGAGGAAGTGAGGAGTAAACACGACGCTCTCATTGGGCTCCGGCGTGGGGATGACTTGCCCCGGAGCAGGAAGCCTGTGCTGGATATCAGTAGTCAGGTATCCGACCTCCCTAAGCTTCGCAATATCCTCCTCCTGAATCGAGGAGGCCACCCACCGGCCAGCTGCGTCGGATCCGGACATACTGGAGGATCTGGGGGTTGGAGCTTCGGTTTTTCGGTGATGGAGCTCGAGGTGTGAGAAGGTGCAGGAGAGGTGGAGACGAGGCGTAGGCCTTGACCCCTTTATAAAAGGGATGAATACCAAGAGTCCTCAGCGTGGCCGCTTGAGACATATAAATAAAACAGGGAATTATACCAAAAGTCGTCGTGGGGTCGCATGTGCCCATATTGGTGAAAGATCCCATATTAAGAGGGACACGATCTCTGCTTTGACAGGACGTGCCAATAAAACCGCCTCGCAACACGAGTCGAGGTGGAGCAGGAAACGCTGGTTCGTGTTGGACCAGGTCACGATGCAAGGGCACGAGGTACGAAGATTGCAGCAGAACAGATTTATGCTCTGGGTGTGTGAAGATCATCTTGCAGATCCGGACAAGACCTACGTGTTCGATAATCACCTTGGAGTATTTGGAGGAGGAACCCACCTTGCAATGCCGAAAACAAGACTGCGCGCCGGACTCATCGTCATTGAAGCCTGGTTCAGGGGCTACTGAGGGAGTCCTGGATAAGGGGGTATCCGGACAGTCGGACTCTATTCATCGTGCGGACTATAGAAGCGTCAAGATACAAGACTCAAGACTTCGGCTCGTGTCCGGATGGGACTCTCCTTTGCGTGGAAGACAAGCTTGGTGATCCGGATATTATGTTTCCTCCTTTGTAACCGACTCCATGTAAATCCTAGCTCTCCGCTGTCTATATAAACCGGAGAGCATGGTCCTTAGAAGGCCAATCACAATTACAATCATACCATCATAGGCCAGCTCTTAAGGTTTAGCCTCTATGATCTAGTGGTAGATCTACTCTTGTATTCCACATATCTTCAATATTAATTAAGCAGGAATTAGGGTTTTACCTCCATCGAGAGGGCCCGAACCTGGGTAAACATAGCGTCCCTTGCTTCCTGTTACCATCAGCCTTAGACGCACAGATCGGGATCCCCTACCTGAGATCCGCTAGTTTTGACACCGACGATGTCCTCCTCTGTGACAGAGGAAGCCATCCACCGGCCTAGAAGGTTGGATCCGGACATGGTTGGAGGTCTGAAGTACTGGGGCTGAGCCTTGGGTGTTGGAACTCGAGGTGGGAGGAGGGAAGGATCGAGCATGGAGAGAAAAGGATAGGTCTTGACCCCTTTATAAAGGGGATGAATGCCAAGCGTCCTCTGCGCGGTCGTTTGGAACTTCCCTAATTTAAGAATTATACTAGTAGAACGGTTGGGTTACCCCACGCCCGTATTGATGAGGATCCCGCAATAAGGGGACACAATCTCTGCTTCGACAAGACGTGCCAATAAAACCGCCTCGCGAAATGTGTAGTGGCAGGTTGATAAAATGGTTAGAATAATAACCGGGCTGCAGCGTGATGTCATGCTATAAAGAATCTGTCAGCAGATTAGATTCGTGAAATATTATACTCTCTACGATGGTATGTGGAATTTGTTTTGCAGAGTCGGACACGATTCTTGTGTTCAAAATCTACTTTGGAGTATTCGGAGAAGGAACCCGCCTTGCAAAGCCGAAGAAAATCTGCGCGCCGGACTCAATCGTCATTGAAGCCTGGTTCAGGGGCTACTGAGGGAGTCCTGGATTAAGGGGTCCTCGAACAGCCGGACTATATACTTTAGCCAGACTGTTGGACCATGAAGATACAAGATAGAAGACTTCGTCTCGTGTCCGGGTGGGATTCTCCTTCACGTGGAAGGCAAGCTTGGCGATTCGCATATGTAGATCCCCTTCTCTCTAACCGACTCTGTGTAACCCTAACCCCCTCCGGTATCTATATAAACCTGACAGTTTAGTCCATAGGACAAGAACAATCATAATCATAGGCTAGCTTCTAGGGTCAGCCTCTACGACCTCGTGGTAGATTGACTCTTGTAATACTCATATCATCAAGATCAATCAAGCAGGAAGTAGGGTATTACCTCCATAGAGAGGGCCCGAACCTGGGTAAACATCGTGTCCCCCGCCTCCTGTTACCATTAGACTTAGACGCATAGTTCGGGACCCCCTACCCAAGATTCGCAGGTATTCACACCGACAGTCATCAACACACACAATTTTGGCCGATTCTGGTCCGCTTAGTGCGCTATTACTGAGTGTTTTGGGGTTCCAGAGCGATTGCCATGATTGACAATCCTCGGGGTGCGTTTACGTGTCCGTCGTCAAAACTCACAGTTTAGGCTAATTATGACCCGTTTCGTGGACTATTACTCACTGTTTTGGGGTCCCGGAGTGATTTCCATGATTAACGAACCCCGGGGTGCGTTTACGTGTTGGTCATCAACACTCACAATTTTGGCCGATTCAGGTCTGTTTTGTGCACTATTGCTCACCGTTTTGGGGTCCCAGAGCAATTTCCATGATTAACAATCCCCGGGATGCATTTACGTGTCCGTCATCAACACTCATAGTTTTATCCAATTCTGGCCCGTTTCATGGACTATTACTCACCGTTTTTGGGTCCCAAAGCCATTTCCATAGTTGTTGAACCCCAAGGTGCACTTATGTGTCGATCATCAACACTCACAGTTTTGGCCGATTCTGGCCCGTTTTATGGACTATTACTCGCTATTTTGGGGTCCCGAGTGATTTCCACGATTAACGAACCCCGAGGTGCGTTCACATGTCGGTTATCAACACTCATAGTTTTGGCCGATTCTGGCCCATATTATTGAGTATTACACACTGTTGTGTGGTCCCGGAGTGATTTCCACGATTAACGAACCCCGGGGTGCGCATACGTGTCGGTCATTAACACTCACGGTTTTGGCTGATTCTGGCTCGTATCATGGACTATTACTCACCGTTTTGTGGTCCCAGAGCAATTTCCATGGTTGTCGAACCCCAAGTTGTGTTTACGTGTTGGTCGTCAAGACTCGCAGTTTGGGCCGGTTCTGGCTCGTTTCTTAGACTATTACTAAGTTTTGGGGTCCCGAAGAGATTTCCATGATTGACAAATTCTGGGGTGCGTTTACATGTCGGTCATCAACACTCACAATTTTGGCCGATTCTACTCTGTTTAATGCACTATTACTCAGTGTTTTGGGGTTCCAGAGTGATTGCCATGATTGACGATCCTCGGGGTGCGTTTACGTGTCCATCTTCAGCACTCACAGTTTTGGCCAATTCTGACCCGTTTCATGAACTGTTACTCAGTCTTGGGGTCCCGAAGCAATTTCCATTTTTGACAAACACCGGGGTGCGTTTATGTGCCGCTCATCAACAATCACAGTTTTGGTAGATTTTGGCCCGTTTCCTGGACTATTACTCACTACTTTGGGGTCCCGGCGTGATTTCCACGATTGACGAACCTCGGTGTGCGTTTACGTGTCGGTCATCAACACTCACGGTTTTTGTCGATTCTGACCAATTTTGTGGACTATTACTCACCGTTTTGGGGTCCCAAAGCGATTTCCATGGTTATCAAACCCTAAGGTGCTTACGTGTTAGTCATCAACAATCGCAGTTTGGGCTGATTCTAGCCCGTTTCTTGGACTATTACTCAGTTTGGGATCCCAAAGCGATTTCCATGGTTGTTGATCCCAGAAGTGCGTTTACATGTCGGTCATCAACACTCACAATTTTGGTCGATTCTGGCCCGTTCCGTGCACTATTACTCACCATTTTGCGGTCCCATAGCGATTTCCATGATTGACGATTCCCGGGGTGTGTTTATGTGTCCATCGTCAACACTCATAGTTTTGGGCAATTCTGACCTATTTCGTGGATTATTACTCACCGTTTCGGGGTCCCGAAGCGATTTTCATAGTTGTTGAACCCCAAGGTGCGCTTATGTGTCGGTCATCAACACTCACAATTTTGGCCGATTCGGGCCCGTTTCATGGACTATTACTCAATTTTTTGGGGTCCCGAGTGATTTCCACGATTAACGAACACCGAGGTGCGTTCACAAGTCGATCATCAGCACTCATAATTTTGGCTGATTCTAGTCCGTTTCGTGAACTATTACTCACCGTATTGGGGTCGCGGAGCGATTTCCACGATTGACGATCCCCGGGGTGCGTATACGTGTCCGTCGTCAACACTCACAGTTTTGGCCAATTTTGACCTATTTCATGGACTATTACTCACCGTTTTGGGGGTCTCGAAGAGATTTCCATAGTTGTTGAACCCCAAGGTGCGCTTACGTGTCGGTCATTAACACTCACAGTTTTTGCCAATTCTGGTACGTTTCATGGACTATTACTCACTGTTTTGGGGTCCCGAGTTATTTCCATGATTAACGAACCCCGAGGTGCGTTTACATGTCGGTCGTCAACACTCATTGTTTTGGCCGATTATGGCCCATTTCGTGGAATATTCCTCACTGTTTTGTGGTCCGGGAGTGATTTCCACGATTAACGAATCCCGTGGTGCGTTTACGTGTCGGTCATCAACACTCGCGGTTTTGGCCGATTCTGGCCCGTTTCATGGACTATTACTCACCGTTTTGTGGTCTCAATGCGATTTCCATGGTTATCGAACCCCAAGATGTGCTTACATGTTGGTCGTCAAGACTCGCAGTTTGGGCCGATTCTGGCTCGTTTCTTGGACTATTATTCAGTTATGGGGTCCCAGAGCAATTTCCACGATTGACGAACTCCGGGGTGCGTTTACGTGTCTGTCATCAACACTCACAATTTTGGCCGATTCTGCTCCGTTTCTTGCGCTATTACTCGGTGTTTTGGGGTTCCAGAGCGAGTTCCATGATTGACAATCCTCGGGGTGCTTTTACGTGTCCGTCGTCAACACTCACAGTTTTGGCTAATTCTAACCCGTTTCGTGGACTATTACTCACTGTTTTGGGGTCCCAGAGTGATTTCCATGATTAGTGAACCCCGGGGTGCGTTTACGTGTCCGTCATCAACACTCATAATTTTGGCCAATTCAGGTCCGTTTTATGCACTATTACTCACCGTTTTGGGGTCCCAGACCGATTTCCACGATTGACGACCCCCGGGATGCGTTTACGTGTCCGCCGTCAACACTCACGGTTTTATCCAATTCCGGGCCGTTTCATGGACTATTACTCTCCGTTTTGGGTCCCGAAGACATTTCTATAGTTGTTGAACCCCAAGGTGCGCTTACGTGTCGGTCATCAACACTCACAGTTTCGGCCGATTCTGGCCCGTTTCATGGACTATTACTCACTTTATTGGGGCCCCGAGTGATTTCCACGATTAGCGAACCCTGAGGTGCGTTCATGTGTCGGTCATCAACACTCATAGTTTTGGCAAATTCTGGCCCATTTCATTGAGTATTAGTCACTGTTTTGTGGTCCCGGAGTGATTTCAACGATTAACAAACCCCGGGGTGCGCCTACGTGTCTGTCATCAACACTCACGGTTTTGGCCGGTTCTAGCCCGTTTCGTGGACTATTACTCACCTTTTGTGGTCCCAAAGCAATTTCCATGGTTGTCAAACCCCAAGATGTGTTTATGTGTTGGTCATCAAGACTCGCAGTTTGGGCCGATTCTAGCCCGTTTCTTAGACTATTACTAAGTTTTGGGGTCCCGAAGTGATTTCCATGATTGACAAACTCCGGGGTGCGTATACGTTCGGTCATAAACACTCAATATTTTGGCCGATTCTAGTCTGTTTCGTGCAGTATTACTCTATGGTTTGGGGTTCCAGAGCGATTTCCATGAATGACGATCCTCGGGGTGCGTTTACTTGTCCGTCATCAACGATAATAGTATTGGCCAATTCTGACCCGTTTCGTGGACTATTACTCAGTCTTGGGGTCCCAAAGCTATTTCCACGATTGACAAACACCGGCGTGCGTTTATGTGCCGCTCATCGACAATCATAGTTTTGTCAGATTCTGGCCCGTTTCTTGGACTATAACTCACTGTTTTGGGGTCCCGGAGTGATTTCCACGATAGATGAACCTCAGTGTGCGTTTACGTGTCGGTCATCAACACTCACAATTTTTGTCGATTCTGACCCATTTTGTGGACTATTACTCACCATTTTGGGGTCCCAAAGCGATTTCCATGGTTGTCAAACCCTAAGGTGCTTACATGTCAGTCATCAACAATCGCAATTTGGGATGATTCTGGCCTGTTTCTTGGACTATTACCTAGTTTTGGGGTCCCAAAGTGATTTCCATGGTTGTTGAAACCAGAGGTGCGTTTATGTGTCGGTCATCAACACTCACAATTTTGGCCGATTCTGGTCCGTTTCATGCACTATTACTCACCATTTTGGGGTCCCATAGCGATTTCCACGATTGACGATTCCCGGGGTGCGTTTACGTGTCCGTCGTCAACACTCATATTTTGGCCAATTCTGACCTGTTTCGTGGATTATTACTCACCGTTTTGGGGTCCCAAAGCGATTTTCATAGTTGTTGAACCCCAAGGTGCGCTTACGTGTCGATCATCACCACTCACAATTTTTATCGATTCTGGCCCGTTTCATGGACTATAACTGACTGTTTTGGGGTCCCGAGTGATTTCCACGATTAACGAACACCGAGGTGCGTTTACGAGTCGGTCATTAACACTCACAATTT